>NW_021145239.1:0-30807 GCF_900634775.1 Gouania willdenowi | reverse complement strand
CTCCCTCTCTGCTCTACGGTGGGGTCGGGGCCCCCGGCGTGACTGCGCTCGATACACTATTATACTTTATTGTATGTTGCATATGTTTATATTGAAAAATAAAGCGCACGTTTTGAAACTGTTGTTTTCATGTTTGTGTCTAACAATACATACATGGTTAGGTAGGTAAGTAATAATTTAAAAATAAATTACATTTTAAGATGCTTAAAAAGCATAAAACATTGTGTTCTGTGACCGAAAGATAAACAAGGGCTTTTTAATGCTCATCTGTAAACACACACACAACCTCCTAGAGGCATGGCGGCCAATCGCACAGTGATACGTTCCCTCGACGCAGATCTACAGGTGGTCAACCTCTGCGTCACGTCAACGGTGTAGGTCCTTACGCAAAACCATATACCAGGCTTAATGCGACCTGACTGCTCACATTGTACGTCCATACACAAGACGTCGAAGAAAAAGAAGAATAACCCAGAAGTGAATTGACACTCGTGATGCTAAACAAAAAGAAACACGCTGCCTTGGCAATTTGTGCCATTCTCTGCGGAGAAGCTTCAACAAAGAAAAGGCGGCGACGTGTGTGGACCAGGATCTAGCAGGGCAGACGTGGGCAGTAGGGTCTGTCACTTCTACAGCGGTCCTACTGTGTTCACGCAAGCAAAGTGAGAGAGTTTGAGTTAAACTGGTTTCACATGGGGCGACTAGGATTTCAAACAAGTTTGATTTTCTTGTGACCATATGATTACTGATCAGGAGCTCGTCTTGAGGTGTTAATCACTTCTCGTGACCCCATGTTTACAACATGATGCACGACACACAATTTATCCAAGACCCGACCTGATCCCAAAAATAGACACAAGTGAAAAATCGCTCAAAATGGGCCAAAAATCGCATGAACTGATATCATGAATGTGGAGAAATAAGGCTTGTACCTTGTTGGCAGCTAAAACCTAATTGAGACAGTCCACAGTACAGACAGTTGTTTTCTATGTGCTCCTGAAACTCCGCCTCTTCAGAATCCAGCAGCTGCCGTTCTCCCTGGCTTCCACCCGTCACATCTGGAATACAGAGTTTATAGTGAAACCTGGTTGGCTGACACCCAACACCTGGTTCTGAGAATGAAACAGGCATATAACAGAGTATTTTAATTTAATACCCATTTTATTCCAAACAATACATGAAGATATGATGATATTTACCACAGCAAAGACTATTGTTTTTTTTTTTGTTCCAGGTGTTTTATGATTTTACTTATTTTACTTGTCTTTTATGTTACCCATCCCAAGCTTGTCATTATGTTCAGTCCTCATCTCTGGCCCCGCCTACATCCCTTCTGCACTGGCAGACCTATGTTTCTTTAAAGCTGACGGTGACAATCCCTAACATTTTTTAAACTGTACCTGCATTTCATGAAAAATGTGTTCTCATCAACTATCGAAGCCAGGCTGCCATCAAACACACTACCAAAGGGACTTCCCAACACATTTCTGTTCTTTTCACGGATTGAAAACTGTGCCAAAACAATGGCGGATGTTGATAATGTGGCTTTCCACAGCAACACCCGAGTACGGACGACATTAAATGTCTCACAGAGTGACGTCATGTCACAGAAAACACTATAAACTAAAAAAAAAGGAAACATCGTCTTCCTTTTTTGACAAATAAACCCAATAACCCAGTGTAAAAAGGTAGAAAAACAATAAGTAAACACTTCTTAGATATCAGAAATGTAACTTTAAACATTGCAGTCATGTATTGTAAATTTTGCGTGATGACGTGAGGCATTTCAGATAAGTTGCAGCAGAACCAGGATTCTACTCTCTCTTCTGAAACTTTTTTGCTTCTGCGCCATCTTTGCATTCTTTGGGATTTCAAATCCCACAATGCAATGCGCAAAACTTCTCTGAAGTTCATGTCACATGACCATTTGTCAACAAACCCAATGTTTTTGATGGAATGAAAAACAATGCAAACAGCATTCTTAACCTTTGGCATTTTTTACGAGTAAATCATCCCGTTTTGTGGAAGAAATACCTTTGATTTATATGAGGCCTATACTACTGTATGTCTTTATTTTGATCAATATGTTTATCTTTATTGCCAGCAGCTTTAATATCATTCAGCATCTGATGATGTAATATGTTATAGTTACAGTAATGCGGGTCATAGTCTTAACGTAGTCTCACAAAGTCCTCATTAAATCTCATCTCTTCATATCTC
This sequence comes from Gouania willdenowi, assembly GCF_900634775.1. Taxonomy (NCBI): domain Eukaryota; kingdom Metazoa; phylum Chordata; class Actinopteri; order Blenniiformes; family Gobiesocidae; genus Gouania; species Gouania willdenowi. The sequence continues at coordinate 28,587 of NW_021145239.1, read as the reverse complement.
ACCACTTGAATCTGTAGAGCAGAATCCATCAGAACCCTCTACAGAATGCAGGCTGATCATCTTCTTAAAATATGGCCTTTCTTTGATCTGAAAGAACCAAAAAACCAACAATTTACTTACGAATGATGCTGTGTGTATAGGACTTTGTAAACTTCAGGTGATCAAACCCTATGGTCCTAATTGTGATGTTGGAACAAAAAGTCTGTGTGGATAGTTGACCTTACCTGGAGCATGTTGCTGATGTCAAAGGGCAAAGCCAGGCCCATGTATTCCTCTGAGGGGTTTAAAGTGGTGGAGGTGACAAAGGAGCGCAGAGACGATGAGCGCTGTAACGTGGTTTTGTTGATCGGGCTCAGCAGCTCTTCTTTGTCAAGAGATGCACAACCCAGCGCCCTCATAAACCTGAAGACAGGAAGACCAACATTTGTTTTCTCATCCTGCTCTTGCCTTTTGTTTTTTCCCCACTTTGTTTCCCAAAGTATTTCACTACGATTATTGAAAAACCTTGTTTCCATACGGAGGCTCCATCATTCACGGTAAGAGGCTCTGATTGTCTTTATATGAAAGGTTCTGAAACCAATGGTGGCCAGAAAAGGAGCCTTTTATACACATATAGTGAAGTCCTCAAATTTAGCTGGTTTTAGGTGTCTTCCCACTCCAATATAATATATTAATATGAGCTATTTAGTCCACAATGATATGTATAACATTATTTATAATTTATTTAATTATTATGAAATAGACACTTATCTTTTGAATATCTCTCAACAATATAACAGTATAATCCTTGCACAATGACAAATATAATGTATTTGCATCATGAAATCACAATCTTTTAAAAAGCTCTATAATATGTTTAATGATTGCCTGTCTATGTTTGTTTGTTGTTGTCTTTTTGTCACATGATTATCACATGATCTCTCTTGCACAGCACATAAGCACCTATTTTTACTTGTTTTAATCATGTGCTGATAAAAACTCTGTTGAGTTAAAACGTGTTGACATGTCATTCCTGTAATAAATAATACATTTTTTAAACCTCAAGAATGCCTCAGATCTTCAGTTTTGGCTGCCGCTGCTACTTTTGTGTTACTTTTTGATTTACTGGAGAGGCAGGCCACTCATTCCCTTCTTCAAACAACTTTTTTGTCCACGTTTCACCTCACATGGGCGTGTTGAACACGGGACCCCACGCACTCCTGCTTTAATAATTAAAATGTTGATGTTTTTCACAGACCCTCGTTTGATGGCTCTCAAAAACAGAGCCCAATCCATATGGAATTTCTAGGGCCAATATACCAAATTTTGGTTGCTGAAAAAGACGATATGCAATATATTAGCCGATAACCTAATACATTGGTATGTATATGAAATAAGAACATTAAAGGTATTGTAGACGATGTTTAGCTTCCGGTTGGATCATCAAGACTATTGGTCCTCCTAATTGTCAATCATGTTTACGAAAGGCAGTCGTACGTGCTCGTGCTCGGTGTGCACCGGGTCCTTTGAAAATAGATTTTCACTGACCGGTGGCGAGTCTGACATAGTGGGAAAAGTGCAAATCTTTTTTTATAAGGTAAGCTTGTATGACCGATGTCCACACCAACTTGTAAACAGAGCTGTGCACGAGGAAAACGGGGCTCGTGCACGCTCTCCCGCACACATCTTTGGTTATTTCACAAAGATGAAACTTATATGATGCTAAAACGCTGTAATACACTCTGTAAAACTTGCGTAAAGAAGCTACAGTGCTCTCCTTGATGTATCTTAACAGCGTGTTTTCACGAAGACTTTATTATCATAGGGCACAAAAGTGTAGTGTTTGTTTTAATTTGCAAAGTTATAAGTTGACACATTATAAACAGCCAATGAATCAGTCGTGCGATAGACGATGTTGATTATTAGACAAAAGCCTGTTATGAATAAGTGAGTGTAGGAAGGTTTTGGAATCCCTACCTTCTTGATGCCAGTGCGGAGTCCAGACTTCCTGATTTCATAGTAATAGCATTGGCCAAGAGGATGTCTTTGGCTGGAGAGCCCAGAGACTCACAGCGGGACAGAGATGGCTGGATGCGTTGGTGCTGCAGTCTCCTGAGGGTGGCGTAGCCCTGAGCATCCTGGGAACTTGTGCACCCAGTGTGGGAATACTTCCACCTGGATTTCCCTGAAGCTTCTCTGGAGCCAGAATGGCCCAAAGAGCTGCTTTGGGTGCAATGTGAAGAATACTTCAGAGACTGCGTCCTGCGGACAGAAGTGAGAGAGCCGCAAGGACGGGCACGATACATAGAGTAGGACTTTGGAAGTGAGAGAAGTGAGGAACACAGGTGGAGGGCTGAGGACTGTGTGGTTCCTGTAGTGCTGGAAAGGTTGGCACCATCTGTGGCTTCAGTGGAGAGAAGAATATCTTTGGAAGGGCTGGAGCTTGGGGAGGATAAGCAGGAGGAGTTGTCACTGTTAAAGCTTTGACTGTGGGATTTAAACTGGTTTTCTCTGCCTCTTAAATGCCAATCTTCACCCAGTTGGTCATGGCAGCTTCCATGTTGGTTCTCAGTGTCCTCTTCATCATCATCTCCAATGCTGAGAGTTCTCTCTTTTTCTGTGGCAGTTTTCCTCACAAATGACGTGTGCATCCCTCTTGTCAAGCCTTGAGACATAAAAGATGTGTTTTATTGATCCCCAAAGGGGGAATTCAGGATTGTGAATCAGAAATTAATCAGGAATTTGCAGTGGGTTGGACACAAACCACTACTAGTCTCAAATTTTCCAGTTTGGTCTTACTTTTGTGACTGGTGCTGTTGGGCTCGGTAAGCTTAACGTTACCGAGGTCAGAGGTTGTATGACAAAGGTCCAATCCTGTCTCTAACTCTTCAGATACGACCGGCCACAGAGAACTGCGGCTGTGCCTCACAGCGTCCCAGCCATGCTGCTTCAATGTGTCACAGCCCTGCCTGGTCTTACTAATGAAGCCAAGCACATACAGATATGTCCTGCACAGAAAGAAAGGCAATATTAGAGTTTATTTTACATTCTTACTCATTCACAGTACATATAACATTTTTATTTGAGTTGAAAGAAATACTTCTTTGGCAGAATAGCAAGAGCATTGTGCCAATCAGGTCTAGATTTAAATCAGACAAAAATATTATCTTTGATTAAATTGATTAAAAATATATAAAAATATTTATTTAGCACTGGCATTCCAACAATGCACAATACAATAAAATAAACACAAAATGACATTTTTAACTTGACTCCTTCAGATATACAGTAAATACTAATCTACAGGCCTATAAATGACTGGGCTGCTGAAAGGTAGTCAAAATTGACAAGTTCTCTAATCAAAAGACAATGATATTGAGGATCAAGTACAGTCACGACGAAATGCAAAATATCTGAATAGATCTCAGTGAAACATGTGCTGACAGACTCTAAAGCTTAATTTCTGCTTCTGATGCGTAGTCAGGATTTTTTGGAGGCACATCAGGCGTAGGGATCCGCTTTCATGCAGAGAGCTACGCATAGCCACTGAGAGAGAGGTGAAAGAACTAGAACAAAAATGTTGTCAAGCGAATCACTGTCCTCCTTGTCTGGCAAAATAACGCAATAAATCACAGAAATAATTAGGTGAAGAGACTTATATGCATCCGTTTAAGGGACTTCATATCCGACAATGCAATGTGCAAAACTTTTTTGACAAGGCCAATTAGAGAGTGTTTACAGTAGAGATCAAAACAAACTTTCAAAAGCTAATTTCCACCTTTTCATTCTTTTTTATAAGCAAATAATATTTGTTTTATCTGATAAAATGTATCTTTATCAACTTTAAAGTAAAAAAAATGCAGGGACTTTAAAAAAAAATAAAAATCCCCTTGTTAGTTGTAATAACAATAAACTGTACCCTCTGAGTGACAGAACCTCACAGTGGTGTGCCAAAGCCATGATGTCAGGAATCACTCTGTTCTCCAGCAGCAGGTTTAGGCCCCAGTTTGATGAACCAATGTTTCCCTAGGAAAGGAAAAAACGAGTAAACTCACTGTAGAAGTTATTTGCCTAAAGAAAAAAAATGTATGCATTTCTGAAACCCTAACAGAACAACAGCTGACCAGAGCCCAAAGTGCTGCCTTCAGTTGTTTGACACCCTCCCAGGTTTCCAGGACTGGAGATCGCACAGTGTAGCTGAGATCTGAAACTACATTCTACAAGACCGAAAAAATACACCATTACCATTCAAGTAGTTGTGGCTATTTTTTTCTGCAATGTAGTGAAGAGTTACTGTATGAAACAAAAAACAGAGTCAAGTGTACTTGTATAACACATTTTATATGACAAACATAAACTGAATGTGCGCTAAGTAGATATATAGAAAAGTAGTGTTTTCGTTTACTCTTGTAATAATACAATTTTAAAAAGAATAGGAATTAAATATTATATAAAAACAGCAAAACTTAACTCAAGGTTAAAGGCTTTTAATTTGCTCTTGAAAAACTAAACAGTTATTGAGAAAGTATATGCTGTGGTAGAGTACATAGAATGAGATCGCAATGTCACAAATATAAGAAAAAGCAATACTAATAACTCATTTAAAGAGAAACTAAACCCCAAAACCTGATTACAAATGTAATTTTGTTGACTGATCTATAGTCCAACTCTTATTTGAATTTGGAGTATTTTCTTGTAAAAAGGTAAGAGTGACTGCCCCCCAGGCACGTGCAGAGGGGACTTGAGTTCTAATCCTGATTAATTTACTGAAGTTTTTTGTTTTTTTTTGTGAATTTTTCCTCTGGGATATCAATAAAGGTCAATTCTATTCTATTCTACTCTATGATAAACTTAAAAAAAGTATGTCAGAATAATGTGAAACCCTTTATATGTTATTTTTGTCTTTATATATAAACAACGATAATAAAAAATATTAAAACCAAAAGTCAAATTAAATGACTATAATATTTGGGTGAAGAAACATGTATAAAAACCATGGACATTCTGTAAAACACTCATTTCTCACAACACTGACAGCAGAGCAACAACAGGAATAACTTTATCCTGGTTGTTAACCTGCTCTGCAGCATGTTAACTGTAGAGGCTAAATTACCATGGTTACTTGTCCTGGATAAACGTGTTCAACCTACTTGGGAATAGGTTTATAAAGTATAGCTGATTTTTCCAGGCTTTATCCCTTATTCTGGTTTTGTGTGATACCCCCCTGGAGATGGTCACTGCTAGTATTGTGTACTTTTACTGAGGTTAGAAAACAAAAATAAAACTGTAAAATTAAAATAAAGACGTGTTAGAATTGATTAATTATTGTCTTCCGATTTGATTAAAACTGAAAAAAAGAGGATTCCAGGAAGTGTAGTCACAGTTCTGTGTCTAATAGTGATCTAAATTCAACTTAATACATTATGTACTTCATGTGTTCTAAATTAATGCACAGCTTGAATTACAGCTTTGTGGTAATAGGCCGTATCTTCACCCCTCCTTTATTATTGGATTATCGTGCACCATCAACTTTCACTGTTGGCCCCGCCCCTCCTATAAAAGCTGAGAGGAGGGAGGAGGGTTTCCTCCAATCACAGCCCTCGGTAAGCATTGATTGACAGCCTCAATGACACTTAATCTAGTTAGGAGCTAATACTTTACATGCTCTGCACCTGCAATGCCAAAAAAATTAAGATGTCATACTTTTCATCAAGAAAAACATACTTTTCAAACTGTGAAACTAAATGAGGAGAGTAAGCATTAGTAGTTCCTAAAAGCACATTACTGGCCTAACTTTACAGCACTGTGGCACTTTTATTTTCTTATTTGTTAACATGCCTGTTGGGTATTTTAAGATGAGGCACTATTAATTTTTATATTAGACATTTTTATTTAATATTATTTATGCTTGCACTAAAGTCTAAAGTAAATGATCTTTTAATGTATTGCTTGATTGATCAAGCTATGTCACAGAAGTGCTCTGTTTAGGGTTGAATGTTAAAATAAGGTTTATAAGCTTTATCTTTTTAATGTATTATAGAAGTATCGGATTGGGAATCGGTGTCGGCCAATTCTCAAAATCAAAAGACTCAGACTCGGACTCAGGGGCAAAAAAACCTGATCGGGACATCCCTAGTAAGCAATGAACATGCAACAAGCAATTAATATTTTCTTTTACAATAACAACAATGGACTGTCAATGAAATTTGACAATAAAGCACAATGCATGTATTGTTTTTCACAAGCAGCGTTAATCGTACCTGTTTTTTGAGGAGTTTGCAGCCAGTCTTCTCATGAGCCAGCTGACCATACAAGTGCACAGGGGGGTACACATTGTGGCGCTGAAACTCGCTACCTCACACACAGGCAGAAACGTTACACAATGTTACATTAATATTATTACACTGTTAATACATAGCAAATATAGCATTGCCACCTTTTTTATACCCACACACAAGTTGGCTATAGCAATCTTAACTTTTAAACTGTGGGTCAGTCCCCCTTAGCTAAACCACTCTCTGACAGACCTGCCCCAACATCATGAAATCTCTATCCCCATTAATAACCATACAGTAGGTCCAAATGTATGGTCATCCCCATTTTTTCAATAAATTGTGATGAAATGCACAATTCAGATCCAATACGAATGAAACTCAGTGTGGGGGTTAGTTGATCCAACCAAATTCTACATAACTGAGTCAAATTTCATAAAGATCGATCAATAACGAACCGAGATTTTGCCAATGATGAGAGATAGGGATTTTTCAATTTTTGAAACTGATACAGCATCAGTATATTGATTGAGATCCCCTCCAAAATTTGGCGGAATCTTTGATGGCGTAAGGTCTGTCTTTGTTTAAACTTTCGTTGTAATCTGCTGAGTACTTTTGACAAATTCCAGCTAACATACAAACAAACAAATAAACAAACACGTGAAAATATTACCTCTGTGGCTCAAGAAAAAAACACAGGAGGCAGACAGTACCTCTGCCTCCCTGTAGGAGCAGTGTGAAGCAACACTATTTTTGCTTTGTCATACACTAAATGTTCATGTTAAAAAGATTGATATATTTTCTCAATTTTGTCAGTTTTCAGTCAAAGCTAATAATAAATGCTTTGTCACTGATAAAATGGGTAATGAAATAAAGAAGCACCTCTGACTGCTGCGCCGTACATAGCTGTCATTATTAACTGGTTTTCGGTACGTAGTAAGAGCCTTGTTTAGTCGTCCCTCTATCATATCCACATATTGCAGATTATACACCTGAAAGGACACAGCAACAATGAAGGAGGAGTGGGTTTTTGAAGGAGCGAACAAATAACTGTGCGTAGTGAAACCTGCCTTTTTCCACATTTCCATCTGCTTTTTGACATATCCGTTGTCGCTCAGGTAAGAAAATCCTTTTGGAATCGAGAGAAGCCTGGAGAAAACATAAACAAAAAGAAGTCGTTTTAAGACTGTTTATTTTTGTTTACTACTATTATAAAAGCTGCTTTTATGAGATGAGTCACACACATGAATGAACACTTTACCCCTCAGCAGAGGTGTAAAGAGTACTGATATACCATACTCAAGTAGAAGTACTCTTAATGGATTAAAATTGTACTCAAAAACAAGAACAAGTAAGTCATACATAAAATACCCAAGTACAAGTTAAAAGTAGCTCAATTAAATAGTATTCAAAGTAAAAGTTACTAGTTGCATTCACCCCCCTACATTTATTTTTGGTAATAAATCTTGCCACTGTTCCCTTACATACAGTAAACATCTCATATATAAACTTTAAAAGGTAGACATCAATTCTTGCTCAATTGGAACTTTTTATTTTTACACAAAGGCATCTGTATGAAATAAAAGGTTTGTCAAAATGTAGAACTATTTTTAAAATAAAATAACAACAATGAATTAAATTCAAAATAAAATAAAAAAATTCTCAGGCTGTGAGTATAGCTTTACATTTTTGTGTTTGTTTTTTCACGGTGCATTACGTTCAATCTGATTAGTCAGCAATGAGGTGATATATTTGATGTTGTCTGGTCATTTCATTTTTTGTAGTTTCATAATGTCCGTTGATCATTGTAAAACAGAAAATAATAATTTACTCAGTAACGGTTGGATGTAGAAATGTAATTAATGACTTTACTTCTTATAAAAAGTACTTAGAGCTGCAATATGTAACTTTTTTGGGCATAATTTCTTCAAAAATCTGTAATCATCTTTGAGTATATTGTAATTCAAAGTGTTCTGAGTGGACAGTGAATCTCATCTCCTTCTCCTGGTCCTGTGAAATGACATTTATAAATCCAGGAGTGTGACACACAAACACGTGTGCTCCATGAGCTGTTTTTGGCATAACTATTGGCCAGTGTTGGGCGGTAATGCGTTACTTGTAACCGTTACAATATGGTGCGTTTGTCCGTTACTTTGCTAGCTGCAGTGTACTTCTTGTTTACAGTGGAGCTACATTTTTTGCGGGATGCCGTGCCAAACACGGTAAAACAGAAGAAGAAGAACCATTGTCAGCGTGTTTCTGTTTACATCACGTGCGGCAATCATGGCGAGTCAATGCGAGAGCAGGACGAGTTTCTCAGAGTGGATATACGCACATTATTTTTGTCTCCAAAAGATGCATCAGTGAAGCTAAGCTAATGCTGCGGCTGGATTTTAACGGACTGTGACTGTTATCCAGGGACAGGTCAGCCAACCTATTGCATGGTATGTTGTTGCCTGTCACTGCTGCTGAGTCACTGCTAACAGCAGCTCATTAGCTTGATATGTTTAGAATTGTGGAGCTGAGAAAAATGCTGTGAATTTCTTTTTCCACATTTATTTTCATAAGCATTTTCAACAGCAGAATGTGCACCTGGAATATGCACAGCTTACTTTACATTACTGTGCTAAGGCTGAAAAATTACTGTTTTAATTTTGGAGCAGCTGTTTTGTGCTTTATATGCACATCATTTATGGTTGTTTTATAGCAGTTGATCAACAGTGGATTATTTTATTATTACATCACTAATATGAAGCTGTATGGACACAAATGACCCAAAAAAATAATACATTCTTTAATTCTAAGTAACTCAAAAGTTACTTTTTCCAGTAACGCAATACTTTTTGGTGTAAGTAATCAAAACAGTAACTGAGTTACTTTGTTTATGAAGTAACTAGTAAAGGTAACTAGTTACTTTTTTTCAGTAACTAGCACAACACTGCTATTGGCTGCTCGACTGAAGTCAGTCGTGTTCAAGTACTATCGGTAGTAAAAGTGTAATGACAGACGTCCAAGCAGAAGTCTCTATTGCGGTGTTAGACACAACAGTTACACAGCAAATCAAGTGGAAAAAGGCAGACCGAGGTGGAGAAACAAGAGTTTAAAGTCACAAACATGCTTAGGAGGAACGGACCGCTATGTGTCGTCATGAATCTCCATGACTGCGCAAAGTTCGCCCCACACACACACTGTCGTCATGTCGTGATAACAGATGGGATAAATCACATGTAAACCTCAGAGAATCTTATTCAGGGTGAATTAATTTTATAGTCTAGATCAGGGGTCACCAACGCGGTGCCCGCGGGCACCAGGTCGCCCGTAAGGACCAGATGAGTCGCCCGCTGGCCTGTTCTAAAAATAGCTCAAATAGCAGCACTTACCAGTGAGCTTTTATATATATAGATTTATTTATTTAGCTATTCTTGTTTAAATCACACTTACATGTAACTTAGAAATGACAATACATATATATAAACACTTAAAATGTAAAGTGTTATTTGTGTTTAATACATACTTGCCAACCCTCCCGATTTTCTCCTGATTTCTGCCCGACATTGTCCGGGCGGACCATCCTTCACTGAGCGTCGTTTCCAGCCGGACAATAATAACGATTACACCGCATAAGAAGAGGAAGAAGACTCTTCTTCCTCTTCTTATGCGGTGTAATTATATTATTGTAATAATAATATTGTTGTAATAATAATAACGATTACACCGCATAAGAAGAGGTGTAATGGATGGTCCGCCCGGACAATGTCAGTGAGGAAATCGGGAGAAAATCAAATCCAACCATGTGTAGGGAAGTGTTTCTGTTATGGTTATAGCCGTTGTTGTATAGGCTATGTTTAATTTTCCTTTTGTTGATTATTTTTATTTCAAGCATACATTGCATAGATTGATGGATAATTTATGCAATGTATGCCTTTTTTGTTTAATTTTATGTTATTTATTTTATTTATTCTACTACTACCACCATTTAACATTTGCATGGGTACTGTGGAATTTGTTCTTTACTTTATATGTGTTTTTCAAATAAAAGAACACTGTGAAATTGAATTATTTCATTTTCTCTTTAAAAAGCAAACAAACCCCCCCCCCGCTCTTTTGAAAATCTCCCTAATTATTATTTAAGTGTGTATCAAACTGGTAGCCCTTCGCATTAATCAGTACCCAAGAAGTAGCTCTTGGTTTCAAAAAGGTTGGTGACCCCTGGTCTAGATGCAGAGTGATGGTTGAGCAGCAGGCAGCCAAGATCACAGCCCCCTCTGTGAGCTCTCTGGGTTAGGGGACGAGGCGACAGCTGCAGCCGCTGCTCAGGACAGTAACTATAACACAAAATCTCCTATAACACAAAATAAATTCCATAAATTTGTCACAAGTCTATATTGAGGAAAAAGTCGTTAAGAACATTCACAAAAAATACCGGTAAGAGAGGTTGAGTTTCGGTTTCAAAACGGAGTGAGGATTCTGCAAAGTGCAGCTTTAAGTACAAGTAAAATTACTGACTTAGAAATATACTCAAAATGCACCCATAAAAGCAACTCAATTACAGTAACGTGGGTACTTGTAATCTGTTACTTTCACCTCTGCCACCCAAGTAACTACAACCACAGTAGGATGTTTTCCTATGAGCAAATGTGAAAAGAAAAGGGTTTACCGAAGCAGCAGAAGCATGCCTTTGTCACCCAAGTGTAGGAGAGCCGGTCTCATCTCTGTCAGAGCATGGAGGACAGTCTGAGGAGCACCACAACAGGAGTTAACCAATCATTAATCTCCATTGGTCATGTTCCATTCTGTCTGTGACTCACCTGATCCTCACTGGCTTCGTCCAGTATATCTAGTGCCTCCATGGAAACAGTCATACAGCGATCATGAAGCTGAGTAACCAGCAGCTCGATGCCCCAGTTACTGAAGAACTCCACCCCAACGCGCAGCAGCACCCGTAGGTGCTTGGTGGCATACAGCCTGCTGCCCTGTGATCACAGCAGAAAGGAGTAAGTCATGGTGTTAGTTCTGCACAATCAAATCCAATCCTTGTCCTTTTACCTCTACAGTACTGGGGCTCAGCACATCTGAAGCTTTAGGACTCTCTCACATACACTCTGATATGACATCTTTTTTTATTTTAGTGAGATATGAAAATTTCATAAATCCCATGCATTTCAGCTGGTCTTTGCAGACTGTCTAACTATAAGGACTGGAAGTTACAAATCTTTTTCACTTGCATATTTCACACACTAACCCATGGCATATCCAGGTTAATGGGGTGGCCAAGGTGTGGTGTGGCTATACACTACTGTCAAATTTTCCTCTGGTGGGTGGGCGGAGTTATCTTTTTTTGTTTTTTTACCATACATTTGCATAAACATCATATGCATATTACGTATATATTTAGATTATCGTTTTTTATTATTATTATTACTAGTACAGTACCCGTCGGAAGTATGTATTCATGTGGGAGCTTAAATATTCATGTAGACAATAATAGGGACAATACTGCCAAAGAACTGTACGCTTTAATGGACACTTTTGGTCTTATACAACATGTGACTGGTCCGACACACACTCAAGGTCACACTTTGGATCTGGTTATCTCTAAAGGTGTTGATATCTCTGCTGTTGATGTAAGAGACTCAGCTCTATCTGATCATTTCTGTGTCTTTTTTGACCTAGAGACTGTAACATCTGTTCCCCCTACTTCTGTGTGTTTAAAGAAAAGGTACATAAATGACAACACAAGTGCACAGTTCATGGAAGCCATAGCAATGACACCAACATTGAGTGGTGAGACAGTTGATGATCTTTTGGATGAGATTAATACAAAAGTCTGTAATGTCATAGATGTGGTGGCTCCTATCAAAACTAAGAGAAAACGAAATACACAGAAAACACCTTGGAGGAGGACTGAGATAATGCAGAAATTGAAATCCGACTGTAGAAGAGCTGAGCGTAAATGGAGGTCAACAAAACTCCAAATTCATCTAGAACTATACAAAATAAGTCTACGAAAATTCAATGATGGCTTGTTAAAAAGCAAGACAGCAATGCTTTTCTGAAATTATTGCCAAAAATGTCAACAACTCTCACATGTTGTTTTCTGTAATTGAAAAGCTCACAACCCCCCCAGATCAGATAGCCCCTGAATTACTGTCAGCTGGAAAATGCAATGAATTTGCTGTATATTTCAATGAAAAAAATACAATCAATAAGGTCAAACATCAGAACAAACCAGCAAAATAACAAAAAGCTTGAACAGCTTCAATCACTGAGGGATGAGTCAACTACAATGTTAGAGTTTATTACAGTGAACCCAAAAACAATAGAGGAAACTGTTCAGCAGATGAATCCATCAACGTGTTGCCTTGACACAATACCCTCAAACTTCTTTAAAACTGTTGTAAAGTCAATTGTCACTAATTTGTGTCAGATAATTAACTGCTCATTCCAATCAAGCACCGTACCAAAATCCCTGAAAGTAGCTGCTGTGAAACCTCTGTTTAAAAAAGAGAACACTGGATGCCTCTATACTGGCTAACTATAGACAAATCAGCAACCTTCCATTCGTGGCCAAGATCATTGAGAAGGTGGTCTTCAACCAACTGAGTCAATTCTTAACATTCAACAAAATATTTGTTGAATTTCAGTCAGGTTTTCATTCTCATCACAGCACTGAAACTGCTCTGATCAAAGTGATCAATGACATAAGGTTGAACACTGATTCCAGAAAAGTATCTGTTCTCATTCTATTGGATCTAAGTGCGGCATTTGACACTGTAGATCATACAATTTTGTTGCACATATTGCAAACATGGGTTGGACTAAATGGAAAAGTAATGCAATGGTTTAAGTCCTACTTGGAGGAGCGAAGTTATTTTGTAAGCATTGGAAACTTTGAATCTGACAGATAACCAATGTCCTGTGGGGTTCCTCAGGGCTCTGTTCTTGGACCCCTTCTGTTTAGCCTATATATGCTTCCTTTAGGACAAATTTTACAGAACTGTAAGGTTGATTATCAGAGCTACGCAGATGACACACAACTATATCTATCACTGAACCCAGATGACTATGGTCCCATTGAGGTGTTGTGTGACTGCTTAGAAAAAGTAAACTGCTGGATGAGTGAAAACTTCCTTCAACTAAACCATGACAAGATGGAGGTGATTGTCTTTGGTAACAAAGAAAAGAGGACTGCTGTCAGCAATCATCTTGAGTCTCAATCTTTAAAAGCTAAAGACCAAGTCAAAAACCTTGGTGTTCTGATTGACTCAGATCTTACATTCAGCAGTCAGATCAAATCTATCACAAAAACAGCTTCTACCACCTAAAGAACATCTCCAGAGTGAAAGCTTTAAAGACTCAGAAAGATCAGGAGAAACTGGTCCATGCTTTTATCTCCAGCAGACTGGACTATTGTAATGGTCTTCTGACAGGAATCCCCCAAAAGAGCATCAAACAGCTACAGCTGGTTCAGAACGCTGCAGCTCGGGTCTTAACCAGAACAAAGAGGTCAGAGCACATTACTTCAGTTTTAAAGTCTTTACACTGGCTCCCAGTCAGCCTCAGAATAGACTTTAAAGTTCTGCTGCTGGTGTTTAAATCTGTGAATGGGTTTGGTCCAGAATACATAAGTGAGATGTTAGTCAGGTATGAACCCAGGAGGTCTCTCAGATCTATGGACACAGGTCAGATAGTGGAGCCCAGAGCTCACAGTAAACATGGTGATGCTGCAAAGAAGTGGAACAAACTGCCAGCAGAGCTGAAGTCAGCATCTAATGTGAACATTTTTAAATCAAAGTTAAAGGCACTTTTTTTCTCTACTGCGTATGATTGAGAGAGAGATTTTTGGTCATGTTGTTGATGTAATGCGTTTTTTGATGATTTTAATTGATTTTAGTGATGATTTTAATTGATTTTACTGATGATTTTAATTGATTTTATAGATCATTTTACATGTTCTTATTGATTTTAAACAATTGAATGTTTTATCATGTAAAGCACATAGAGTTGCCTTGTGTATGAAATGCGCTATACTAATAAATTTGCCTTGCCTTGCCAAGTGTCTTACGATATCAGCAGCAGGGGGCGGTAAACTATCCAGAATGAGTCGGGACTGCTGAATTTCGGAAAAATTTGACTCAGTTAGAATCTGATCCACCCCACAGCGCCATGTATCATAATCAACTTAATGCAGCGGACATGGAATTTTCCCAGAAAAGGTGCGCAGACGGTGAGATGAACGTGGGTGAATTGCTGCATCCTCACTTTTGACAATATGTTCTACAACATAGTGTTGGATTTCTGGTGGATTTATATCAGTGGCGGTGATAGGATTGGAAAACCTTTGCACTTTTGGTCTTACAGTGGGTTCAGTAGATTGTGATGATGTTGAAGCAGAAGCCATTTCAGGTAACTCTGAACTTCCTTTGTTATCAGATTCTTCAACTCTTTCAGGGTTTCCAAAATGAAGCTCAGAAAGGGACTCGCTGATTTGGGCCATCACCTGAGTCAACATTTCAGCATAGTTCTTTACACTCATTTTAGCTACACGTTTAAGATCATCTAAATAAGTTTTAGTCGTTAAACTTCCTGCACCCATCATGTAAAATTTAGATACATTTTTAATGTTGCCAATATTTCCTTCACACGTGGATAAAACGAATGGCAATGACGCCATCATAGCTGAACCAGAGGCATACTCTGCAACCAACATATTGTGGTATTCAGAGCCCGGTGAATCTATTGTAACTACACGGTGAACAGCACCATAACGTTCTAAGAACTCTGTTACTTCCTCATCATCAGCATCAGAGACACCACGAATGAGAACAGCATTAGATATCTTAATCTCAAGGCTTCCAAAAATGTCCATTTTGAAACTGGTTGAGTTTGAATGTTGTCCAGTGAGGAAAAAAAAAAAAAAAAATATATATATATATATATATATATATATTGTGCGTTAAATACTGTACCAAACCCTCCTAGCTAGCTCACCACATTTATGTAGCTTTTATGTCGTAATGTGTGGTGTAATTTTAATTACCAGTAGTAATTTTTTATTTTTTTTAGTTTACTATTTTTATTAAAAAAAATTTGTAAAAAAATACATCAGTTACGTAGAGAAATAAATCTTTGCATGAAAACAAATGTTTACGATGTGTGGTTGTCTTCTTCTCAGTAATGGTAGACTCTGATCTGGTTGTCATGGTCCAGTCCCAGTTGGATCAGAGGGAGCATCATAGCGAGTGAGTAAAGGTATGTTGGTGTCTTTCATCCGTGATTCCAGCCACTTCTTATTGCTTTCGATCAGCCCCTGCAGCCTCTGATCATCCATTCCCACTGGTTTTTGTGAGGACCGAAGACCATAATGACCAACAGGTGTGTACGATGTGGTCCTTGAGGTGCTGGAACTAATGGATGCTGCTGGGAAAATCTGGCTCCAGCGGCTTTGAATCAGCTGCTCAGAGGCCCTCAGGCTGCTGTTGAAGGGGGTGCTGAAGACAGGCGCAGCTGTGGAGATGCCATGGGTTCTCCAGTTCCAGGGCGAGTCTGACAGCATCCCAGCAGATGCTGAGACGCTGCTAGTTCCTGCACTTTGTCTGGGACAATGGGCGGAGCTCCTCCATGTGGGATCCACAGCGCTGCTCAGGTCAGACAGTGTCACGTCAAAGACTACCCTCCTCTCTGCGCCCAGTCCAGAGAAAAACTCCTGGTGTCTGAGCTCCTCGGTGTAGCCGTTCTGGGCGGCCTGCAGAGCTGCCCGTCTAACCAACTCCTTCTCTAATAACACTTTGCTTTTGTGGATGGAGCTGTCGTGTGAGGAGATGTAGCGCTGGAACTCATCCCTGCTGCTGGGGCTGTCTGGCACAGGAGACCTTGGGGGGTCATCCAGGTCCTCCATGTGTAGCGGTGCGTCTTTCTGACCACTGGAGGGCAGCGTCTCCTCTGTCTTTTTGTTGTGCTCTGATCTGGGCGATACGGTCACCCCAATATTCTGTTGTTCCAGTTCACTGACTCTGCAGCTCAGAAGGTCACATTGTTCCTGTAGCAGAGCCACCTTGCTCTCCAGTTTCTCCTTGTCCTCCCTGGCTCTGTCCCTCTCCTCTCTCAGCCTCTGCTCTTCCACCCACAACTTACTCCGGTCTTTTCTAGCTGTGACGAGGAGATTCTGGGCGCTAAGCTTCTCCTCTCTCATCCTGATCAGATCCTCCTTCAGCTGCTCTGTCTCTCTGATCAGCTGAGGTAAAGCCTCCATCATCCTGTCTGCTCCATCCTCTTCTTTTACCAGTTCCTGTCTCCTCCTCTTCAGATCTGCAGCCTTATTCTGTAGCAAAACCTCTTGGGTATAAAGCTTCTTGGCTTCCCGCTCCAACTGATCAGATCGATCCTGCAGCTTGGATTCCTCATGAGCGTGTGCCAGCTGAATCTTTTTGATCTGTGAGCTGAACTGCACACGAAGCTTATCCAGCTGAACGACGTGTGAGGCCTGGAGACGTTCTCTTTCCTCCTGTAGCTCGGAGAACAGGCGCTCCCTCTGATTCGTCTCCTCATCGAGGTACTTCTCTCGGATGTGGTTCATCTCTCTCCTGTGATCGTCCTTTAGCTGCTCCAGCTTACACTCAGGGGAAGGACTATCCAGTTCTCGTAGGGGCGCCAAGCCACCCAGCGGAGATGGTAGCGCTCTCAGTGCTCTCGGGGTTGGAAGTGGCTCTTTCTTCTTCTTCTCTTTCTTCTCCTTTTTTTCTTTCTTCTTCTTTTTCTCTTTTTTTTCCCCTGCAGGGGCCGCCTGCTGGTTACACTCACGCTCCTGTACCACAAGGCGGCGGTAGTACTCGTCGCACGGGTGATCCCACGTGGACTGGCCAGAGGAGAAGTTAAAATAGTAAATGTCGCCGGTCACATCCTGGCAGGGCTTCCACTCTTGAGGTAAAGGGGCCACGGTGCCCTCTCTGGCCAGCCACAGGAGCTCTGGCTCATTGTCTGGATCAATGCCGATCTCTCTGGCATACTCGTAGATCTCTTGTTCAGATGGGATGTAGTCATCATCGTAGTCCTCTTCAAGGATCAGTTGATCTCCTATGAGAGCAGCTGCACTCATGGTTACTTTTCAAACGTAAAAATGCCTTAAAAACAGCTGCTGCTAATGTTACCAGTCAATTGTTTGACAGTCTGCAAACAGAGTAAAATTGGAACAGGATCTCTTTCATCTCTAAGGACGCTTCATTCTGCTTCCTTACAGGGAACAAACACAGCTGCTTTGAAAATGTGACAGCTTCTCTATCTTCTTCGGTTCTAAGAAGTAACAACAGCTCAGCAAATGTTGGAGGATTGTTTTTCTTTTGTTTAAGCTGGAGTTCTGAAATTAAGGTATTATCCCAACAACCCCGGCAAAATTGATTTAACAAATGCTTGGATAAATCACGTTCTAGAACTCCCCCCCTTTTCAGTGCAAGGCTTAATGCTACATGTAGCCGCTGAAGATAGATTGATGGTCTTTCATCTCTGTCTTGATAGGTGTCCATAAATTTCACATACAGCTCCTCCCCATCCTGCACTGTACCATATGCAGAATCTAGCTGTTCAACAAGACTTTTGGCAGACTGGTTGAGACCCAAATATTCTGGAGAATTCATGGATGAGTTTACTGAACTGCTGTCAGTTGTATGCACTGTATACAACTTTTTAATAATAACAGGTGACTTAAGTCGAGTTGTCAATTATGACCAAAAGAATGTGTTTGAAGGTTGTACTCTGTAGTGTTATAAAGGGGTATATTTGCGAGTGCAAAGTAACAGTGTGTGTGCGATTTCCCTGGTGTAATTCTATGGGATATGTGCACGATAAATTGACAAAATAAAGTTTGTACCATTGCGGCAGTTTAGGTAGAATCTGATAAAAGACATACATTTGTAGAAATAAACTAATAAACTATTTATTTAGCATTTAACATTTCTTAGGCCGGCGCTCTCACACACACGCATGTGCATCAGCCGCTCGCATACACCCACTTGTGTGTGTGTGTGTGTTCGTGTGTCTCGCTACCTGTCCATCTATCCTCCGTGGGCGCAGTCTCATACACACACACAGGCGCATCAGTCGTGCGCGTGCACCCACTCCTCACATCAGGTTGAAATGCGTGTCTCACATCCAATGCGTGAGACTTGAGAGCTTTGCTAGTATATCAGTGACAGTGTGCAGCTGCTCAAACGCCCTTCCCCTCTCCGTCCGGTGTAACCTGCGTTGATTCCGCGGTGATTTCAAAGTAAAATGAAAATGAATGTTTTGAAACGTAATCACCAATTTTCTGGCGAAAAAGACAAAGAACTGGTATAAATACGTTGTGAAATGTGACATAGAGTTTACCTTCCTAAAGAGCAGCAGGATGTGACACAGTTACACGTTCTGTTAGATTAATAACAGCGGAAGGAACCACGTAAGTCACCATGAAAAATCAGCCAATCACAAGTGCCACAAATATACACTGCTTTGAAAACTGTTGAAGAATGTAAAATCTGTAATAAATGTGTCTAATAAGTCATTAGTGAATACCAGAGAACACATGAGTGAGCATGAAAAATTACAAGAAAATATGTAAAAAAAAATAAAATGTGAGTCTAACTTAAAGACAAGCAATGTGAAATTAACAGTAAATATTCAACGTGTTGACTTGTATATAAACTGTAAGTATATTAAATAAACACATGTGCTTCATATACCCATTTATGTTTTAATTTAGGCTGTTTTATAATTCAGAAATTAGGCCTGGGCGATATATCGAGATTCAAGATGTATCGAGTTTTCTATTTTGGCGATATAGAAAACTTTAATATTTCATATATCAATATATATATATATGTGTGTGTATGCATATATTATAGCTTATTATATATCAAAATACTAGTTTTAGGAGTCGCTGCTTTTACTTCTCAGAACAACATGTAAAGCTCAGTTAGATGGATTAATGAGTGCACATATTGATCATCTGTTTGTTAATAAATGTTCCTGTGTAGCATTTTGCATCAGCAAATTTAACCCAGAATTGTCTTTCTGGTCAGACTTTATTGGATAAAATTATCTAAGATTTATATCATGTTTCACCATTTTGAGAAAATATATTGAAATATGAGTTTTGGTCCATATTGTACAGCCCTAGTAGGAATGTTCACAGCATTTCAATGTTAATAAAGGTTGACCTACCAGATTCTAATCACATAATTGTATTTAGTAAGTGGTTGACAAGTGGCTATTTTAGATTTCTTGTACACTTGTCTTAAAATATAAGGGATACTGGAGCTTGGTTGGACGGGTGTGACGGCTCGTAGTGAGCGCCAGAAAATTTCACTTATTTTCAAATCCAAAACTTGACAGGTATGTATTAGATAGATATTACACTTCACTTCATTATTATATCATAAACACGTGCCCATATGCTTTTGTTATTGTTATGAATATCTTTAATATTGATTTTATAGTGTTTTTTTAGCATTATTATCCTACCCTTGTTATTCATGTTTCATTTATTCATTTCCTATGTGTGAAGTGGGTTTTTTTATACTTATTTTACAATCTTAACTTATCTTATCTAATCTTATCTTAAAAAATGAAATATTTAAAAAAAAAAAACAAATAAAAGAATAAGAGAATAAGGCTGCACACCTCCAATTGTAAGTTGTCCGATTAGTAAAAGTCAGAAAAATATCTAAAATTAAACAATATAAATATATATATAAATTGAAAAACAAATAAATAACACATAAAGACATAAAAAAGAAACATAGATAGATAGATAGATAGATAGATAGATAGATAGATAGATAACATTTACTGGAGTGCTACATTCACAGTTCAAACATTTGCCCTAATAAGATTAATTCAACTTAATGGTGAAAAGTACTCTATTATTGTCATTTGTCTATTAAACACACCACAGCCTGTACAGCTGCAGCATTAAAAATGTCCAGTTAAAGGATTTTTTTTACACAATAAACGGTCGGTAAATTCAACAAAACCCAATCTGTCTAAAGAAGTGACTGAAGGGTTAGAACAAAGCTTTGTTTGCTCTTACATCAGAAGCAGCAGTGAGGATTTTAGACAGAAGGACTCGAGCCAAACCATCTCTACTGTAATCCAGTGCAGAAACAGTGAGCTTCAGCAGGTGCTCCTGATGTTGCAAAGAGCACAGCCCCAGCAGGCTAACAGAGGGAACAGCAACACAGAAGAATATACTGATTATACAGCAACAAGGAAGTTCATCATTAAAGCAATACAATCTGAAATAAGGGAACTGATAATTAGAAACTGTAACATTTAACAGCTAATATAGAATCATGAAGCAAATCTGTGTTTATGCAATGTTGTCTAAGAGTCATTAGTGTTACTTGAAAAGCAATGGCGTCTTTTAGTTCATTTGGTTTCATATCTTGTCAAATTATTTTGCACCACATTTTATGCAAATGAATAAATATATAGAGGTTGCACAAGACATTTGAAAATTGCTCCCGACTATAAAATAAAAAAAAAACTGAAATTTGCATGGAAATGTTACTGAGAAAGTCCAGCACAAAACACAAAAATGTTCCTGTGCTCTTTGACACCTTGGTGTAAGGGTTTCAAAGAAATGTATTGTGCTGGTTGTGACAAAATCACTGATCTGCTTCCCTTCATAATCTGCTTGAATAAAGACGTCACAACGTTTTGGTGGAATCTCTGACGTTTCCTTTTCCATAATGGTATTCATGTATAATGTACATGTAATCAGTAACTTTCCAAGAAACTTTGAGCAGCGGGTGCAACCTCTAAAAGACCTCCTTTTTCTTCCAAATGTCTTTCTAAATCATCTTCTGGAGGCCAAAAGCTAATGCAGGGTTCTAATCGAGGTTACCTGAAACTTTTTTTTCCAATGCTTTAATGAACCACCCTAATGTACATGACAAATATAGAGCTGATGTATTTTTCAAAGCATGCATAATATCATAACATTTTGATGAGGCCACCCACCACTGGAAGACTCTGCCCTTCTCTAGCAGCCTCACACCGTGAGGGTGTGCTGACAGGATCCCCAGGAAAAGGAAGTAGTTCTGGCTGAGGGTGACCAGTAAGCGACTGCTCAGCTTGTCTTTGTGACCAGCAGAGAAAAACAGGTAGTGGACTATGTCTCGTACCAAGTCCTCCAAGTACATCTGACCATCCTGAAAACATAATGGCATTAGAAGACAGCCTTAAGAAAAAGCCAGAGAAAACGACAATTGGATCATAAAATCTGCACCAACTCATTTTTGATTAAATCATGTAGAGTTATCAGTATTTTTAAAAAAAGAATTTAACCATTGACATTAACCTGATCATAACGCGTATGATTCTTCAGTAGGACACCTATTACTGTTTAGTGAAGAGGATTCCAAATCCATGAAGGAAATGTCTTTGATAATTTCGTTGGTATGTCAAAAAACTGTTTTTGTACTGGAAAGTTTCAATCACTGAGACATGGGATTTGTATAGCAGAAATCTTAGTTTAGTTTTTCTTCACCTCCTCCGATGCCAAGAGGAATTCTACAAACTGACACCCAACCACAGTCAGCTGTCGGCCTTTGGGATGCTCCACCTCCAGGTCGCTAAACAGCTGCAGACTGGGCTTGTAGAAGAACACCAGCCTTTGGACGAATCTGTCACAAACAAAAAGTGCAACAAGACATGGACGGTTTATCAGACAGAATAATCATCGGTGTTCAAAGTTTGTGGCCAGGTATACCAACTTATGCATGAGTTCATTGCCACGCAGACTAACATGTGGCCACTAGAAAAGAAAACATAGAAAAGAAGATAATAAAGGTTAACTTCCCTTCACCTAAACTACTTCACAGGGATTTAATGCAAGACTGACATAGAGTCAAGACCAGTGCACCTTTACCTTTAAAATGGTTTCAATATGATGCCAGTTCCAGTCCATGGTCTCCCTATGGCTCAGAACGTGACTGTCTCTCACGAGGCTCAACAGACTGTCTTCATAGTCCTACAGAATACAGATCAATTCAGACACTCAAGTGTTTAATTACACAGTTAACACACTTTAGAAACATTTTGTCTTTTCTTTTCGAAAAAAGAAATCTTCACTTCTCTGCTGCTTTTTAATGACGCACTTCCACACCTGCAGTTAAAGGATACCTGCAGTGAATTTCAATGACACGCTCAATGAAAAGATCATACTGTATATAATACGACAGGTTTGGTAGGGTTGGTAATTGTAATTGAAAAAATCTGTTGCTGTTGAAATCTTAATTTAATTGTAATTGAGTTCAGATAATTGACTTTGTAATTGTAATTGGCATGGGAATTCTATAAAAACTGTAATTTACAATTTAATCAAGCACAAACCTGGGGAAACATGTTCCAGTTATATAACTTACACACATGTAGTTAACAGTTATTAAAATGTGTTTCATATCACGTTTTCCCAGCACCTGTCAGTTATTTTGAGGATCATTTTACCATTAAAATGAAAAATTAAATTGGGGGTATACTGGCAGAAAAATGGCCACAGACACCCACACCAAAAATAATAACAAAACAAATTGGATGATAGTGTTTTATAGCTAAATTAGGACAAGGGATAAAACTGACCCGTTATCATAAGAGATGCTAACAGAAAGCTAAAATAAGAAAAAGGTTAAGTTTTATGAGGTAATTTTTTTCACACTAAGTAGTTGTGATGAATTGTAATTGAACTTTAGTAATTGACAACATAATTGTAATCGAGTTTAAAATAATAGTTAAAAAATTAATAACAAAAATAAAAAGGGTATAAAAGGGGTTGTGGTTGACTGATGTAGGCTGTATAGTAGGCTAGTGCCATAGGCATGGGTGTGTGGAAATGTGGGTTGGAGTTCACTGGTGATGACTGGAAATGTTGATGTGCCATCTGTTATTGAGCCAATGTAATGTTTTAGGATAAGTCATATTTGGCATTTGTTTTTCTAATTCCTACTGGATATTCAGTCACTTGGCCTGTTGTTGGATTGCTTTATTCTGGCACTTACTTTCTGTGACTTGTTTAGGCCTACTTGGCCTGGCCTTCTTTTAATTATGCATTGGCATGTTTTCATGTGCAAGCCTTCAATAAATATGATCAAAGTAATTTACAGTTTACATTTGTGTTATTTATAGGAACTGTGTTTTGTTGGCACCGAGTCTATTTTGTTGCATTTCTAATTTATAAATCTAGGCTACTTGAATGGATGGAACAATGTTACGTTTTCAGAGGGTAACTTGTTTTAGGCTGATATGTAATTGTAGACCTCATTGTGAGGCTATTGTGGTTTTTTAATGTGTTGGCCTTCATGAATAATTTCAAGCAGCATATGCATGTGTTGAGTCAGTGTTTAGTCTTTCAGGCCGAAGTGTATTTCGGCCCCCTGAGGTCTCACTTGAAAAAACCTGGACCCCTGACCAGTTTCACTCTGGCATCCCTGGTCTAAACTAAAGGTGACAGCAGCCCTAGGGACTCGTCTCACATATAGTGGAATGTAAATGGCTACAAGTCTGGTCAAAAAAGAAAAAAAAAAGACTTCATAAAGTCACTTTGTTATATACCAAACTTTTGATCTGCCACAATCTGTTTTTTTCATCTCAAGTTGATTAAAAAAGTGATTAATTAGATGAATTAATTACAGAGCATAATTCATTATTCACACCATGTTTTTAATCTCTTGACAGCACTAAGAAATACATTGGCCAACACAATACAATAGCTGACCTGTGTATGTGTAATGTGTGTACCTTGATAATGACAATGTCTTTGGGAGTTTTTGAGTGTGTGTCTTTGCAGCCCTGGGATTCAACAGCTGTGCGTAGAATGTGGTCCAAGAACAAGCTGGTGGGTTTGATTCCTCGCTTCTTTCTCTGGTGAAAGTCCTTCAGGTCATTGACCGCAGCACTCGCTCGTCTGTAACAAGAAGAAAAACAAACGCATGAAACATAAAGATATTCCTTTCACTAAAATGTTTAATTTTAAAGATTTTCTCACAGTCTTTTCTCAGGTGGATAATCACAGCAGGCTGCCATGTTCACCAGGCTGGGTAGGCAGTACAGATGGTGGCTTTGGCTGTGAGGGAGAATAGTGTTGGCCTGTAAACACACAGTCATTATGAAGTCATTTGTGTTCACAAACGTGATGCAATCAATGAGAGTTGGAAAAAAGAACAATACCATATGGAGCAGTTCTCCTAGCAGGATTGTGGCCCAGATGGATATGACGTCAGTGCTGCTGGTGATCACATCAACCAGAGCCTGTGGAAGGTCGGAAACAGAGTCACACAGACAGAGAGATCACAACTCAAACAACCTCTCTGCTCGTTTTTACAATACCTCAAACAGGCCAGTCTTAATGAAAGCAGAGAGCAGCAAAGCCAGGTAGTTGTCCATCAGGTCAGGCCTGGAGCACAGGTCATCAGTTAAAACAGAGGAAGGCAACTTCACATTCACAGTGTAATGTGATTGTCATATTATCATCATTCATGTGAGCATTAAACAAATAATTGTGTGTTTTTCTTGTCATTTTGTGTGTTTTGGAGTAATTTTGGGTCATTTGGTTGTTTTATATACGACTGGAGTCTTTTGTGTGTTTTCGTTGTCATTTTTATATTTTTCTGTCATTTTTTAAAGATAATTTTGAATAATTTTGTCTATATTTGTAGTTGTTTCATATGTTTTTGGATTCATTTCACAAAACTAAAATGAGGGCCGCATGTGGCCCCTGCGCTACCAGTTGCCCATTGCCGAATTAGAACATCTCTCTGTATGTTACAGTACCTTGATCCAGATCGTTGTGGCAAAACCGTTTTAGCTTCTGATGCCACAAATCCATCAGATAACCTCCAGTTGTCCTTAAATCTACCTGAGTCTGAACAAAGAACAGAGATCATCATATCAGACCCTGAGAAGGGTGATGGTGTTTTACTAACCTGTACTTGTAAGGGCTTCATGGAAGTCTGCAGATGCACGTGGTAGAGTCAATTGGAAGATTTCAAACAACACCTCTAACAAACCTTTCTGTGGGAGACAAATCAGTGAGACAACTCAAACACTTAAAATTAAATTACAGGAGCCGGTTGTAATGTCAAATCATTAAAGCATTCTTTTACTGTAAACCAGTTGTCATTTTAGCAGCAATTTTAGATCTCTTCGAAGTTTTGGTCTGTCAAAACTATTTTTTAGTTTTTGTTTTATTTAAGTCATTCGAATATTTTTTTTTAGTTTAGATACAATCAACTACGGTACATAAGGAATGATATCATTTCAACTAACTAAATCTACTCACTCAACTACTCACTTAAGGGTCTATTCTCCCGTCTGGACTTAAGTGCTTTTTTGCACGTCTACAGTTACGCACTTCTCTCCTGCTCATATTCTCCGGTCCAGGCTCCTGACACGCCCACCGTGCGTAAATCGAGCAAAACCGCGTAGTCTGTGAATGAAAGCGGGCTGAAGGAAAGGACCTGGTGATGTCATTTTATTGGGCTGTCTAGAAATCATGGAACCTGGAGTTTTTCCAATGCTTGTAAATGTCATTGAAATCCGTTAAAATGAACACCTTCATTGATAAACAATATAACAGGTTGATTTGATCAAATCATTGATCAGATTATTGCAGTGTAACTGAGGATCGGCTGCATTCTTCTGTCTGAGTCACAGTAAAAATCTCTCTCCTTAATCATCATCATCATCATCATCATCATCATCACTGTAAAGCGTGACCGAGTTAGATGCTAGAGATATGAGGAAATAATCCGCCCGCAGAGCATCCTGCTTTAATACAGAGGGATGTTTGCAGTGAAACAGAACTATTGGCTTCCATAATAAGCAGTTTTAAATATAAATTGTTAAAAGCGACCTGAGCTGAGCCTCATTAAAATATGTGTGGGAACAGATTCTGGTCCATCCTCATCCGCATATGACAGCTTGTTTCACTATGTAGTGGATCAAACTGTGACTTTACGTTGGACATAGTATGAAAATAGTTGAATCACTCTGACCAACGTGGACAGAAGTCTGCGTCTGTCAGTTTTATTTAATCGTGCAGCAGCATATGAATGATCACAGCTGCTGCTGTGTGACGCACGAGTCCGTGTGGCTTCAAATGTAAATGTTCTAAAATTAGTGATAGCACAATTTATGTAATTTTTATGAGTTTGAAGAAGAATGGTCACCAATTCTTTTAACTTTTTTTTTTTAATATAGGGGACATTTTTTATTCATTTTGTTGAATTTCAATTGTGGTGGGGGGCCCTAAAAATGTTTTCAATCTTGTGTTACGTTGAATACAATTTATTCCCAACAAATCACAAATGTAAAATTCTTACAAAACAGACTTATTCAACTCAAAACAACAAAAAAAGACATTCTCCTAATATTTCATGGTATTTTGTAGTAGCAGAGAAAGACAGCCAGTGAAAACTGTGCCCTTTAATCTGCTGATACGTGACTGTTGAGGAGATCACCTACCCGCACTTCCATATTTGGTATACACAGTAAGCCAATCAGAGACTGGATCCCAGAGTTGCCTGACTTGCAGAGGTTAATGATGCCTGAGGGGTAAAAAGTCGTGGCGTTAGAAACAGTTGAAGAGATACTGTAAACTCAATAACAATAAAGTGTTGAATGGTAGAGGACAAAGACTGAGATGTGACTCATAAAGATAAAGACCATAACTATTCAGATACAGCTGTGTTTAATGTATTGTCATATGCTACGGCACACCTCATGCATTTACCAAGTCTCACCGACACCTTTGGTTGTCCACTGCTAATGTTTCATGTACCAATAAAACAAAGGTCATAATCATTTGGTATTTTAGAAAACATTAGGTTCAAGATTCAAGTTTTCAGTGAGCCATATCACGCAACAAACAGCACTAAGGAAGGACTATGAGATGGCCTGTTTGCTTGCATTCTGTCAAAATTTTAATCTAGAAGAGAACTTTGGTTGACCTAAAACATCTCAAATGTACGACGGCGTACTAGGGCCACATAAAAAAAAAAAAATTATTATCTGGGCACTACAAGAATAAAGTCGTACTATTTTGAGAATAAAATGGTAATATATGATTGTGAATAAAATTGAAATACAAACAGGAACTTGTCTGTGTTGCTTCTCTTAGGTTTCAACATGGTGAAATATTGAGCCTTTCGGCTTTAAATCAACTTCGCAGACGTTTGCGTTTGTTCCATCTACAGAACCAGACTGATTTAGAGCAAATTGCCTCTTTAGTGGAGGAGGAAGTGGATGAAAGTGGTCAATCCTGCTCTATCCCAAGTTATTGTTATTGTGTCCTTGGGCAAGGCACTTTACCTACATTGCCTCATATGAATGGGTATGAATTGTGCATGAATGTTGGTGGTGGGCAGAGGGGCCATAGGCGCAAAATGGCAGCCACGCCTCTGTCATTATGACTTTGGAC
Source organism: Gouania willdenowi (assembly GCF_900634775.1). Taxonomy (NCBI): domain Eukaryota; kingdom Metazoa; phylum Chordata; class Actinopteri; order Blenniiformes; family Gobiesocidae; genus Gouania; species Gouania willdenowi. Next base: position 888 of record NW_021145239.1, on the reverse strand, counting down.
AGCTGTGGCTACATTGTAGCTTACCACCACCGGTGTCACTGGTGTGAATGGATAATGGTTTCTGTAACGAGTTTTCTAAAAAAAAAAAAAAAAAGCGCTATATAAATTGAAGCCATTATTATTACTTTAATCTCAAAATATCATTACTTTTAAACTCAAATTATTACAACTTTAATCTCGTATTGCTCAGATTTCTTTTTATTTTAACGTGGCCCTAAAACGCTGTCATACAAATGTAATCAAGCTAATGAAATTCTGAATTGAAACGTTTACCTGACCAGGAGCGAAATGATGCGACGAGAGACATTTTACTGGCAGTAAATTGATCATCCCTTTCTTCCCTGGAAAAAAAACCAAACATTTATTTTACAATAAAACATTTGACATTTGTGTTTTTCAGACATTTTGCCGCTCACTTAGGTCGCTCCTCTGCAGGGTTTTGGTAGTGGAAGTCTGTGTAAGGTGCCAGGATTTGCTGAGGAAGCCACACACTTGTTTTAGAAGTCGACAAACACACAACTTTTATAAGTATATATTTTTGATGGAGCAGCACCTCTAGTTCCACATCTACACGGATGTACTGCCTGGTGTGTGGGTGGTTAGGAGGTGGAGGATGGTGGTCATGAGAGCCTCATTGATGCGACTCAGCTGACAGCTGGTCACGTTCCTCAGAATGGTGCTGAGGCCACCTCGCTGTGCCACCAGCACTGGGTTCTTCAAGGCTGCAGAGTAAAGAGGTCACCTCCAGCTACACCAAGTGTGTGTGTGTGTGTGTGTGTGTGTGTGTGTGTGTGTGTGTTTACTCACAGAGCTCACAGATTATGGCAATACAGGCCCGCGTCATTTGATCGTGTGCTTGCTTTCCATTGTTTCCCACAGCGATGAGTG
>NW_021145238.1:0-21245 GCF_900634775.1 Gouania willdenowi | reverse complement strand
TGGGTGATTTTTGTTTTTTTTGTCATTTTTTGTACCTTATAGCCTTTTTAGCTTAGTTTAAGTATGTGCATTATATTTGCAGTAGTTTTTAGGGTCTAATGATGGTCCTAACTCAATTTTTTTTTGTGGAATTTTTTTTGAAAAAATGCCTTGCTATAGCCTTACTTTTTTATTTTGGGTGATTTTTGTTTTTTTGTCATTTTTTGTACCTTATAGCCTTTTTAGCCCAGTTTAAGTATGTGCATTATATTTGCAGTAGTTTTTAGGGTCTAATGATGGTCCTAACTCAATTTTTTTTAATGGAATTTTTTTGAAAAAAATCCCTTGCTATAGCCTTACTTTTTATTTTGGGTGATTTTTGTTTTTTGTCATTTTTTTTGCTTTATAGCCTTTTTAGCTTAGTTTAAGTATGTGCATTATATTTGCAGTAGTTTTTAGGGGCTAATGATGGTCCTAACTCAATTTTTTTTTGTGGAATTTTTTTGAAAAAAATGCCTTGCTTTTTATTTTGGGTGATTTTTGTTTTTTGTCATTTTTTGTACCTTATAGCCTTTTTAGCTTAGTTTAAGTATGTGCATTATATTTGCAGTAGTTTTTAGGGTCTAATGATGGTCCTAACTCAATTTTTTTTTATGGAATTTTTTTGAAAAAAATGCCTTGCTATAGCCTTACTTTTTATTTTGGGTGATTTTTGTTTTTTTGTCATTTTTTGTGCCTTATAGCCTTTTTAGCCCAGTTTAAGTATGTGCATTATATTTGCAGTAGTTTTTAGGGTCTAATGATGGTCCTAACTCAATTTTTTTTTTGGAATTTTTTTGAAAAAAATGCCTTGCTTTTTATTTTGGGTGATTTTTGTTTTTTTGTCATTTTTTGTGCCTTATAGCCTTTTTAGCCCAGTTTAAGTATGTGCATTATATTTGCAGTAGTTTTTAGGGTCTAATGATGGTCCTAACTCAATTTTTTTTTGTGGAATTTTTTTGAAAAAAATGCCTTGCTATAGCCTTACTTTTTATTTTGGGTGATTTTTGTTTTTTGTCATTTTTTGTGCCTTATAGCCTTTTTAGCCCAGTTTAAGTATGTGCATTATATTTGCAGTAGTTTTTAGGGTCTAATGATGGTCCTAACTCAATTTTTTTTTTGTGGAATTTTTTTGAAAAAAATGCCTTGCTATAGCCTTACTTTTTATTTTGGGTGATTTTTGTTTTTTGTCATTTTTTGTACCTTATAGCCTTTTTAGCTTAGTTTAAGTATGTGCATTATATTTGCAGTAGTTTTTAGGGTCTAATGATGGTCCTAACTCAATTTTTTTTTTTGGAATTTTTTTGAAAAAAATGCCTTGCTATAGCCTTACTTTTTATTTTGGGTGATTTTTGTTTTTTGTCATTTTTTGTGCCTTATAGCCTTTTTAGCCCAGTTTAAGTATGTGCATTATATTTGCAGTAGTTTTTAGGGTCTAATGATGGTCCTAACTCAATTTTTTTTTTGGAATTTTTTTGAAAAAAATGCCTTGCTATAGCCTTACTTTTTATTTTGGGTGATTTTTGAATTTTTGTCATTTTTTGTGCCTTATAGCCTTTTTAGCCCAGTTTAAGTATGTGCATTATATTTGCAGTAGTTTTTAGGGTCTAATGATGGTCCTAACTCAATTTTTTTTTGTGGAATTTTTTTTGAAAAAAATGCCTTGCTATAGCCTTACTTTTTATTTTGGGTGATTTTTGTTTTTTGTCATTTTTTGTGCCTTATAGCCTTTTTAGCCCAGTTTAAGTATGTGCATTATATTTGCAGTAGTTTTTAGGGTCTAATGATGGTCCTAACTCAATTTTTTTTTGTGGAATTTTTTTGAAAAAAATGCCTTGCTATAGCCTTACTTTTTATTTTGGGTGATTTTTGTTTTTTGTCATTTTTTGTGCCTTATAGCCTTTTTAGCCCAGTTTAAGTATGTGCATTATATTTGCAGTAGTTTTTAGGGTCTAATGATGGTCCTAACTCAATTTTTTTTTGTGGAATTTTTTTGAAAAAAATGCCTTGCTTTTTATTTTGGGTGATTTTTGTTTTTTGTCATTTTTTGTGCCTTATAGCCTTTTTAGCCCAGTTTAAGTATGTGCATTATATTTGCAGTAGTTTTTAGGGTCTAATGATGGTCCTAACTCAATTTTTTTTTTTGGAATTTTTTTGAAAAAAATGCCTTGCTATAGCCTTACTTTTTATTTTGGGTGATTTTTGTTTTTTGTCATTTTTTGTGCCTTATAGCCTTTTTAGCCTAGTTTAAGTATGTGCATTATATTTGCAGTAGTTTTTAGGGTCTAATGATGGTCCTAACTCAATTTTTTTTTGTGGAATTTTTTTGAAAAAAATGCCTTGCTATAGCCTTACTTTTTATTTTGGGTGATTTTTGTTTTTATTCATTTTTTGTGCCTTATAGCCTTTTTAGCCCAGTTTAAGTATGTGCATTATATTTGCAGTAGTTTTTAGGGTCTAATGATGGTCCTAACTCAATTTTTTTTTGTGGAATTTTTTTGAAAAAAATGCCTTGCTATAGCCTTACTTTTTACTTTGGGTGATTTTTGTTTTTTGTCATTTTTTGTGCCTTATAGCCTTTTTAGCCCAGTTTAAGTATGTGCATTATATTTGCAGTAGTTTTTAGGGTCTAATGATGGTCCTAACTCAATTTTTTTTTATGGAATTTTTTTGAAAAAAATGCCTTGCTATAGCCTTACTTTTTATTTTGGGTGATTTTTGTTTTTTGTCATTTTTTGTGCCTTATAGCCTTTTTAGCCCAGTTTAAGTATGTGCATTATATTTGCAGTAGTTTTTAGGGTCTAATGATGGTCCTAACTCAATTTTTTTTTGTGGAATTTTTTTGAAAAAAATGCCTTGCTATTGCCTTACTTTTTTTTTTGGGTGATTTTTGTTTTTCGTCATTTTTTGTACCTTATAGCCTTTTTAGCCCAGTTTAAGTATGTACATTATATTTGCAGTAGTTTTTAGGGTCTTAATGATGGTCCTAACTCAATTTGTTTTTGTGGAATTTTATTGAAAAAAAAGCCTTGCTATAGCCTTACTTTTTATTTTGGGTGATTTTTGTTTTTTGTCATTTTTTGTACCTTATAGCCTTTTTAGCTTAGTTTAAGTATGTGCATTATATTTGCAGTAGTTTTTAGGGTCTAATGATGGTCCTAACTCAATTTTTTGTTTTTGGAACTTTTTTGAAAAAAATGCCTTGCTATAGCCTTACTTTTTATTTTGGGTGATTTTTGTTTTTTGTCATTTTTTGTGCCTTATAGCCTTTTTAGCCCAGTTTAAGTATGTGCATTATATTTGCAGTAGGTTTTAGGGTCTAATGATGGTCCTAACTCAATTTGTTTTTGTTAAATTTTTTTGAAAAAAATCCCTTGCTATAGCCTTACTTTTTATTTTAGGTGATTTTTGAATTTTTGTCATTTTTTGTGCCTTATAGCCTTTTTAGCCCAGTTTAAGTATGTGCATTATATTTGCAGTAGTTTTTAGGGTCTAATGATGGTCCTAACTCAATTTTTTTTTTGTGGAATTCTTTTGAAAAAAATGCCTTGCTATAGCCTTACTTTTTATTTTGGGTGATTTTTGTTTTTTGTCATTTTTTGTGCCTTATAGCCTTTTTAGCCCAGTTTAAGTATGTACATTATATTTGCAGTAGTTTTTAGGGTCTAATGATGGTCCTAACTCAATTTTTTTTCATGGAATCTTTTGGAAAAAAATGCCTTGCTATTGCCTTACTTTTTATTTTGGGTGATTTTTGTTTTTTGTCATTTTTTGTGCCTTATAGCCTTTTTAGCCCAGTTTAAGTATGTACATTATATTTGCAGTAGTTTTTAGGGTCTTAATGATGGTCCTAACTAAATTTGTTTTTGTGGAATTTTATTGAAAAAAATGCCTTGCTATAGCCTTACTTTTTATTTTGGGTGATTTTTGTTTTTTGTCATTTTTTTTTACCTTATAGCCTTTTTAGCTTAGTTTAAGTATGTGCATTATATTTGCAGTAGTTTTTAGGGTCTAATGATCGTCCTAACTCAATTTTTTGTTTTTGGAACTTTTTTGAAAAAAATGCCTTGCTATAGCCTTACTTTTTATTTTGGGTGATTTTTGAATTCTTGTCATTTTTTGTGCCTTATAGCCTTTTTAACCCAGTTTAAGTATGTGCATTATATTTGCAGTAGTTTTTAGGGTCTAATGATGGTCCTAACTCAATTTTTTTTTTGGGAATTTTTTTGGAAAAAAATGCCTTGCTATAGCCTTACTTTTTTATTTTGGGTGATTTTTGTTTTTTGTCATTTTTTGTGCCTTATAGCCTTTTTAGCCCAGTTTAAGTATGTGCATTATATTTGCAGTAGGTTTTAGGGTCTAATGATGGTCCTAACTCAATTTGTTTTTGTTAAATTTTTTTGAAAAAAATCCCTTGCTATAGCCTTACTTTTTATTTTGGGTGATTTTTGAATTTTTGTCATTTTTTTCATTACATTTTATGCCTTACTATAGCCTTACATACGTTATGAAGTGTTTGAAATTTTTTCACTCGATTTTATGCCTTACCTCAGATATGAGGTGTTTGAAATTTTTTCACTCGATTTTAGCCTTGCTATAGCCTTTGAAATTTGAAAAATTTGAAAAATTTCAAACACCTCAAAATTTTTTAATGTTTTTCAGAGCTGACGGAGCTTCATGTCCAAACCATCATGGGAACAGAACCGACCCTCTCCCCCTTTTACATCAACAGAGGATCCACACATTCAGGTTCCTGGGAGTCCAGATCTCTTATGGCTTCTCATGGTCAAACAACATCACAGCTATTGTAAAGAGTCCTCAGGTAGAACAATCTGGAACTACTCTCACATGTAAACCCAACACTTCTGTGCAATAAGTTTTATCTTCTTCATATTATTAAATATTTTTTTTTTTTATTCCAATATTGTTAATTAACCTGCACTTTTTCCCACTAATGGTAATGTTTGTATTTTTAACATGTTTTGCACTGTAAACAGGAGCAGCTTTGTTGTTTGTTCTGGAAAAGTTTTCATAAAAGTGTAAAAGAGTGAAGGATCCACTAAGGAGAGCAAACAGATCCAGTCTGATCTCCAACACATGCACTGACAGGGGGCGGGGCTCCTCTTCTCGTGAATATTCTATGGGCGGAACTTTAGTTTTTTTTTTCTTTTTTGGGCGTCTTTCTGCTAAATTGGTGAGCAGGAAAAGTTCCAAAACAGATTTTGGTGTTAGCAAATAGCTCAGATGGTTAATAGACTGTCTAATGTGTGAGAGACTGATCACTTGATTTTATGCCTTACTATAGCCTTACCTCCGTTATGAGGTGTTTGAAATTTTTTGGCCAAAATTTATGGCTTACTAAAGCCTTTCCTCCTTTATGAGGTGTTTGAAATTTTTTCATTAAATTTTATGCCTTACTCAGTGATGGTGGGTCAAGTTGTAACACCACTGTGGGGCAACGGATGGGTCCCAGTGAGAGTTATTAACCCTTCTCATGAACCACTGACTTTGAGACGTAATTGTAAGATTGCTGACGTTTCCCCCTGTCTGGCACTGGTAGACTTTGACACTGACTACCTCTATGTACCTGACTCACCTGATGAAGTACAATGTACTGTGACCAAGACGGCTGACAGGTCTGACGTGGCTAGTGAGAAGAGCTTGACAGTCGACTCGGACTTTACGGCTCGACCAGCCTTTAGCCCCGCGCTCTCTGACTTGGGACTACATGACATTGACATCGACGCAACTCATCTGTCACCTTTCTGGAAGGCAAAGCTGGTTGATCTGCTGGCTAGGTATGAATCCATCTTCTCTCGCCACAGGCTGGACTGTGGTAAAGCCAAAGACTTTGTCCATCGTATCCGACTGAGTGACAGTAAACCCTTCAGGCTTCCCTATCGCCGACTGTCGCCATCTAACTACGAGAAGCTGAGGGTGGCCTTGACTGAGATGAAGGAACGTGAGATCATCAGGAAGTCTACGAGTGAATATGCATCCCCGCTTGTCCTCGTCTGGAAAAAGAATGGTGACCTGCGGCTCTGCACTGACTTTCGGTGGCTTAATGCACGCACAGCTCGAGATGCACACCCCTTGCCTCACCAAGCTGACGCCCTGGCTGCTCTGGGGGGGAATGCGTTCTTCTCTACCATGGACCTGACCTCTGGTTATTACAATGTTGAGGTTCACGAGGATGATAAAAAGTTCACTGCTTTCACTTCTCCATTTGGGCTTTATGAATACAATCGATTGCCACAAGGACTTTGCAACAGCCCGGCCACGTTCATGAGAATGATGATGGCTATCTTTGGCGATCAAAACTTCCTGAGTCTTCTGTGTTACCTCGACGACATCCTTGTGTTTGCCCCCGATGAACAGTTAGCACTGCAGAGACTGGAGATGGTGTTTGAGAGGTTAAAAGCACACAATCTGAAGCTGGCACCAAAAAAGTGCCACTTCATGAAGTCTTCAGTGAAGTTTCTGGGGCATATTGTGACAAAGGAAGGCATTTTTACAGATCCGGAGAAGGTCAGAGCAATTGTTGACTTGCAGGAGCAAGATCTAATGATAGATGGTTCTGACACCCCATTCCCCACTAAGATCAGATCCTTCCTTGGAATGGTGGGATTCTATCAGCAATTTTTTGAGGGATATTCTGGTATAAGCAAGCCCTTGTTCGCGCTGACATCTGGGATGAAAAGGCAGCGTCGTGCCAGAAATAAAAAGAACCAGCCTACTTCCAGAAGCCTGTCATCTGCGGATTGGTCCCCTGCATGCAGTAATGCTTTCACGCAGCTTAAACTAGCTCTGATAAACACAGTCCCACTTGCTCATCCCAACTTCAGTAAGCCATTCCTCCTTTCAGTTGATGCTTCCTCCAACGGACTTGGTGCAGTGCTGTCTCAGCTGGCTGATGGTGATGAAGTTGCGAGACCCATTGCATTTGCTAGCAAGTCCCTGAATTACGCCCAGTCCCGCTACCCAGCTCATAGGCTTGAATTCCTCGCACTTAAGTGGGCTGTGTGCGACAAGTTCAGCCACTGGTTGAGGGGCCATAAGTTCACGGTATGGACTGACAATAACCCGCTCACCTACATCCTTAGTAAGCCTAAACTGGATGCTTGTGAGCAGAGGTGGGTGTCAAAACTGGCACCATTTGACTTTGACATCAAATATATTCCTGGTCCTAAAAATGTGGTGGCCGATGCCCTTAGCCGTGAGCCGTTTGTGCATCCCAGCGTTCTCCACCGACTCACGACAGTCCCGTATGGTGCACTTTTGGAGGAGGCAAATGCTTTGGAGATCAACTGTGTGCAAGATGCTTTTCGGTTGTCTTGTGATCCTCTCAGCCGCCTACAGCGACAACCATTGACTTTGGCCATCAACAGTGCGGCAGCAGTGTCCCAGCGTCCCCCCATGTCTTCTAAAGCTGTATCAGCTGTGTTGGAGTACTCAAGAGAGGACAGCTGGTTTCCCCCTCATGCATTTTGTTTGCCGCAGCTGGCTCAATCATTTCTACCATCTGAGCTTTTGAATTTCCGGCCCTTACCAAAAGACAAACTGGCATCTATGCAGCGTGCTGATCCATATCTGGGCCGGGTGAACAACTTCGTGGAACGTCGGAGACAACCCTCGAGACGTGAGCGTACTCATGAGCCGGCTAAAGCTTTGCAACTTCTCAGACATTGGAGGCAACTTACCATCAAAGCGGGTGTCCTTTACTGTACGTCGAAAGATGTTGTGACAAAGAGAAAGTCGTACCGATATGTTGTGCCTAATAGTCTTGTGGATAAGGTGTTGGAAGGTATCCATGATGAGGCAGGTCACCAAGGGCAGAAGAGGACAATCTACTTGGCAAGACAACAGTTCTACTGGATTGGGATGGAGAAAGACATAATGGATTATGTGCAGCACTGTCATCGTTGCCTGGTCAGTAAGTCTCCTGAACCTGAGGCGAGGGCGCCACTCGAGAGTGTAAAGACTTCTAGACCTCTTGAGCTGATATGCATTGATTTTTGGTCAGCTGAGGACTCATCCAACAAGTCTCACGATGTTCTCGTTGTGACTGATCATTTCACTAAGCTTGCTCAAGCCTACCTTTGTCCCAACCAGTCTGCTAAAGCTGTCGCTCATCAACTGTGGAACAACTTCTTCTGTGTTTATGGCTTTCCTGAACGAGTGCACTCGGATCAAGGTGCAAACTTTGAAAGCAACTTGATTGCTGAGATGCTCAAGGTCGCTGGTGTAGAGAAATCACACACTACGCCCTACCATCCAATGGGAAATGGGGCAGTTGAGAGGTTCAATCGTACTCTTGGTAACATGATCAGAGCCCTCCCGCCAAGAGTTAAACAGAAATGGCCCCAGCTCCTGCGTTCGCTCACTTTCTCGTACAATGCAACTGTCCATGAAACTACAGGCTTTGCTCCCTTTCTCCTGATGTTTGGCAGAGTCCCAAGGATGCCTGTTGACCTCATGTTTCAATCGGTTCTGATGGATGAAGAAGTGGTGGATTATGATGTCTATGTGCTAAGTCTCAAGCGTGACTTGGCGGAGGCTATCAGGATTGCTCAGATTTCCACCATGAAGCAACAAAATAGGCAGACTGAGCTTTACAACCGAAAGGTGAAGGGTGCACCTGTGGAGGTTGGGGACAGAGTCTTATTGGCTAACAAAGGAGAACGAGGTCGGAGGAAACTGGCCGATCGCTGGGAGAGCCATCTGTACACTGTTGTGGGAAAGCAGGAAAACTCTCACACCTTCAAACTCATGAACAGCGTGACAGGCCAAGAAAAGGTGGTGCACCGGAATCTCATCATGCCTGTGGATTTCTTGCCCATTCCAGAGAATGTGTGGGACGATGGATCCCTTCTTAGTGACCTGACAGATGAGGCTGTGGAGGGGTCTCTGTTGGCGACTGGACGTGATCGTTCAACTGTCCTTTCTGTCTGTGTACCTGAGGACAGGACTGCGTTTTGGGTTTCTCAGCTTCCACCCTCATCCGGGAATCAGTCGACTACCATGGACGATGTGAATGGACATAACTGGGACCGACCGGACACATCTGGGGAGGTTGACTTGGACAATCACGATGAGTGTGGATTTGACTGTCAGGATGGGACTAGACATAGTGATGTCTTTCAGCCTGACACTTGTACTCCTACTGTTGACGCTGACTGTGCGGTTGATTTATCTGACTCTGTACTTGCTGACTCTCCTCTTCCTGTTGACTTGTTGCCTTCTGATGCTGGTTGTGTTGTTGCATCGGAGGCGGGACCCGACTGTTCTTGTGACAATCTTCAGAGGATGAGGACTAGGTATGGGAGGATCGTTAAGCCTGTTGTCAGACTTATTGAGAACATGCATCAAAGAGTTCAGGTACCTGAGAGTTCTTGGAGGTTGCTGTTGTATGTGGTGGCTCTCCATGTGTATATGTTGCCGTTTTCTCATGTGTAGTTTTTGATGTTCTTTGATTTTTGTTGGCGATTTGATATTTTTTTTTCCTCTTTTCTCTCTTTTTTTCCCCATCTGTGATAGAAGGTTACCTGAGTGTGAGTTTTTGTGTGAGTCCGTATGGGTGGTGGAAATTGTGTGCTGTTTTGGTGACATGATTCTGAGTGATTTGACATGTATTTGGGCATGTTTTTTTTTCCTATGGATGCGGAAGGTTTTGCAACCCTTCCTCATTCTAATTCCTCTGGAATAGTTTTTTGGCTGGAGTACTTATTATCTGTCATACTAACGGTACTGTACACGAAATTGTTTGTATCATTCTGCTTTTGATGTGTTGTTGCTGCCTGGTATGTATGTGACATGGTTTTGTAGTTATGTCTTTGTTTTTCATTTTGATAGGCAAGTGGAGTTCAGTAGGGGGGAGTGTAACGGAGTTAAAAATGTATAATTCCACTTTCCATCAATATGCACACATTGCATTGAATCAAGTTTATCCCAGTGTCATTGAATGCCTCACCCCTGTGAACGTGGGACGTGCACCCGGAAGACAGCTGTAGTTCTGACCATGCTGTCTTCTGGTGAGTAGCACAGGCCTTGAGCTCCGGTTTTATTTTAATTATTTACTTTAAACTTATAATTAATGGGCGATTTTTGTTGATTTTTATATTTTCAGTGTAAGATATGTGTGTGTGTATGCAGAAGCAAGGACTGACTGTTTTAATTTCATGCCAGGATTTCGCCAATAAAAACTGTGTTGGCCAAAAGTGACGTGGTCCTCATTAAGAACTTAACACAACGCATTGAGAAGAGTACAGACCGCTACAGTAGCTTTACCTTGGTTACCGTTGTCATGCGTAGAAATTAGTATTTAAGGAGATAATATTCAATTCAATCCAACTTTATTTGGAGAGTGCAAAAAAAATAAAAAATATGGGGGGGCGAAGAAAAAACTCTTCAAATTTTGCTAATTTTTTTTTTTCATTTGTGACAAATTCATTTTAAAACTGCATGTTCTATATCAAGGGGTTTTCAACTGGTCTCACCGTCGGACCCACATTTTGCCACGGTTATTGAATCGTGATCCATTTTGGTTTTTTTTTTTTAATTCAACCAACCAAATTTAGTTTTTCAAAAAAAGCTGTTGAAAACCACACACATAATCTTTTTAAAAACATAAATCTATATAATTTCATGTACAACATGCATTACACCGCATGTCTGTCAAAAAAAAGTTTCTTTCAAAATTAAAGACAAGTCCAACTTGAAAGACATTAAGTACTTACTTATTTTTGACCAGCTGTCCGCGATCCATCCAGTACAGGTCCGTGACCCAACCCACCAGTTGAGAATCGCTGTTCTATATCATTGTTAAAAATGTGTGAACATTAAAAACATCCAAATGTAAATGTTAAATATAAATGTAAAATTAAAATGCAAATGTTAAATGTAAATGTGAATCTAATTATTACATTTTAATCTAAATGTTAAGTGTAAATCTGAATGTTAAATGCTAATCTAAATGCTAAATGTAAATTTAAATGCTAAATGTAAATCTAAATGTTAAATCTAAATCCAAATTTTAAATGTAAATCTGAATGTTAAATGTAAATCTGAATGTTTAATGATTATCTAAATGTTAAATGTAAATCTAAATCTAAATGTTGAATCTAAATCTAAATGTTGAATGTAAATCTAAATGTTAGATGTAATGTTAAATATAAATGTAAATCTAAATGTTGAATCTAAATCTAAATGTTGAATCTAAATCTAAATGTTGAATGTAAATCTAAATGTTGAATCTAAATCTAAATGTTGAATCTAAATCTAAATGTTGAATGTAAATCTAAATGTTAGATGTAATGTTAAATATAAATGTAAATCTAAATGTTGAATCTAAAAGTTAAATGTAAATGTAAATCTAAATGTTGAATGTAAAATTGAATGTTAAATGTTGATCTAAATGTTAAATGTTAATGTTAATCTGAATGTTAAATGTCAATCTAAATGTTAAATGTAAATGTTAATCTGAATGTTAAATGTTAATCTAAAAAATGTAAATGTAAATCTAAATGTTGAATGTAAATCTAAAGATTGAATCTAAATCAAAATGTTAAATCGGTCACGAAGTTTAAAGCTAAATGTTTAGAAATAACATAAAGTGGGCAGGTCGGTGCCTGTCAATCACAAGGCCTTTGATCATTTTAAAAACCAAAAATAATAATTGACTCGGTAACGAATGGGGGAATAAAAGTAAAAAAGTAAAGATAGGTAAATTTTTAATGCCAAATGTTTTGGAAAAAACCTTCAAAAACTGAAATTCTAAAGAGTCCATTAGAACTTAGGACTTAGATAATTAGTTATTTATTAGGGGTGTCCCGATCCGATATTGACATCAGATATCGGTCCGATATCAGCCAGAAAACGAATATCAGATTTTATCGGACTGCATCTAAAATCACCTATTGTTATTTTTGGATTTATTTTTCAATATCTTCTATTTAATTTTTTTATTTATTTTATTCAATCATAGAATATTCTTGTTCTAAAAGGTTAATTATATGTAATCTATTGGTTTATAATAAATGGGTCTGTTGTTTTTTTTTTTTTTTTTTTTTAAATAATCAAGCCTTTTCTAACATTCCACACCACAAAATAAATAATAAAAGTATCGGTATTAGTCAATACTCAAGACTGCAATATCGGTATCGTATTGAAAGTGAAAAAGTTGTATCAGGACATCCCTAATATTTATATTACCTTTATTGAACAAGGAAAGTCATTAAAAGACAAGCTGTCATTGCAATAAATACAAAGGAATGCATTTCTAATAATATACATATTTATTAATATTTTAATTATTATTTAGTTTATATTAATAATTTGTTGCTTACTTTTTATTAATAATTAATTAAATTAATTATTAAAATTAAAAATAAAATTACTAAAATGTGTGAATAACCTCTGAAATTAAAGAAAAGCTAATGTTATGTAAATATGATGAAAACCAGATATTTTGTTGTAGATAAAAAATGTTAAAACACTGACAACGTGAATGATGATTATCAAATATTAGCTTCATAAATTCATCCCTGCCTCATAAGGTTAAAATCAAACAATGAGAATAAAGTATAATCATTAAAAATCCCTAAAAAAACACATTGTGATTTGTGTTTATTCGCAATGATTAAATATTACCAACATGTCCCTCGTGCTATGAATCAATCTTTGCCCATTAATAATTTCTGCTGTGTCAATATTTTTTTATTACTATGGTTACAGGTTTAAAAACATTCCATACTATAAAATATGTATTGATTTCACACAGCAGAGAAATAGGATTCTGGTTTTTCGTTTTATCTGCACTTCATACTCTTGTCCACCAGATGACGCCATTATAACAATACAAAAAAAGATGGAAAGAACAAAAGGTTTTAGTCTTTTATTGTCATTTTTGTGTGTTTTTGCTGAAATTTTGTGCATTTTTGTCCTAATTTTAAACATTTTGTTGTCCTTTAGTATATTTTTGGAGTCATATTATAGATTATTGTTTTTGTTTTGGGTTTTTTTTAAGCCTTTTTGTCTTTTTTGTGTAGTTTTTATAACAATAAATGGATAATAGATAGATATTTGTGTATATCGGTATTTGTTGTAATTTTTTAGTTTTTAGAGTAATTTTGTGTTTTTCTGGAATTTGATGTATTTTTTAGTAATATTATATATTCTTGTTTTTATTTTGGGTGTTTTTGTTTTCATTTTGGGTGACTTATAAGTTTGTTTGAGTATATTTATCATCATTTTGTGTTTTTAGTCTTATTTTTGTGTGTGTTCTGATATTTTGCATGACTTTATTATCATTTTGGGTATTTTTGTTATTTTTATAATTTTTTTTGTTTATTGTTTTTGGAGTTATTGTATATTTTTTTTCATTGTTATTGTTTTTGGTGTGATTTCGGTTGTTTTTGTACAAAATAAAATACAAAAATAATTCAAGAAATGCACCAAATAACAAAAAACTCTAAAAACACACAATATGACGACAAAAAAAATCACAAAATTTCAGAAAAAAAGCACATAATTCCAAAAATACACAAAAATGGAAAAATACTCAAAATCACACGCACAAAACACCAACACACAAAATTACTCCAAAAACACACAAAATGACACAAATACATTAGATAATTCTGAAAATACACAAAATGACTCCAGAAACACACAAAGCAACACAAAAAGACACAAAAAACCTTTGTTCTTTCCTGTATTAATGCTAATATTCAAAATTCGGACCCAAATAGTAATAATGTGGCTCGTAGATTTATGATTAAAGTTGCCCATCTCTGTGTTTTCTTTAACAATATGTGAGCATATTTTCAGTTGAAATATGCAGAATTGTGTGGCTGAATTTGAATTGTGTATTTGTTTTATAATATTTGGAATAAAATCTGTTTACAAACAGCTTTAATACACAATAAATTAAACATTTACTTTGGGTCAAACAGCTTATTTCCACAAATCTGTAAATGAATGCTTGCATTGCACCTTAGGAAACGTATATGAATTGTTTAGAAAAAACATAATAATTTAATATTAATCTTAAAGAATATATAATGAGATCAAATCCCCTTTGTGACCAACATTTCTTTTAAAAACCAATGATAACTCTTAAACCTTAAAACCTAAAGTTAAAATTTAAATTAACCACACACAGTTCTGTGTAAGGAGTTTCCCATGGGTCTGTGGGAGAGTCTGTAGTATGCACCTTTAGAGGCTACAGTCTGACATGGGTTCAAATCCCACAGTAACTTAATATTTGATGTTTTAAAGTGAAAACCCCAAACCTAAAACTCAAATACGCCACGAACACCATCCCTTTGTTGTGTGCCCCATGGGTCAGTGGGAAAGTCTGCTGGACTCACTGCAGTGGCTGTAGACTAGCAAGGGTTTGAATCCCAGTTTGCACCCTTATTATCTTAATGTGCAATTGTTTTAAAGTGACAAGCCCAAAACTAAAACTCAAATACGCCACAAGTCTTCCTATCTGTTGTGGACTCCGTGGGTCAGTGGGAAAGTCTGTAGTACATGCTACAGGTGGTTTGTGGTTCAAATCCCTGTCAGTACATAAGTTAATGTTCAATATTTTAAAACTTAAAGCCAAAAACTAAAACTCAAATACGCTAGGAGCCTTTCTATCTATTGTAAACTCCATGGGTGAGTGGAAGAGTCTGCAGTACACGGTTCAGTGGCTGTAGGACATTGGGGGTTCAAGTCCCGCTCTGTGGCATCCAATCCTCAAAAATAATAATCCAATATTTTGAAGCTTAAAGCCCAAAACTAAAACTCAAATACGCCACGAAATCAGTCCTTGTATCTGGTACTCCACGGGTGAGTGGAAGCGTCTGCAGTACACAGTTCAGTGGCTGTAGGGCGGTGGGGGTTCAAGTCCCTCTCTGTGGCATCCAGTCCTCAAAAAAAAAAAATTGAATATTTTGAAGCTTAAAGCCCAAAACTAAAACTCAAATACGCCACAAAAACATTCCTTGTATCGGATACTCCACGGGTGAGTGGAAGCGTCTGCAGTACACGGTTCCGTGGCTGTAGGGTGTTGGGGGTTCAAGTCCAGCTCTGTGGCATCCAATCCTCTAAAAAAAAAAAATCCAATATTTTGAAGCTTAAAGCCCAAAACTAAAACTCAAATACGCCACGAAAACAGTCCTTGTATCTGGTACTCCACGGGCGAGTGGAAGCGTCTGCAGTACACGGTTCAGTGGCTGTAGGGCGTTGGGGGTTCAAGTCCTGCTCTGTGGCATCCAGTCCTCAAAAAAAAAAAATCAAGTATTTTGAAGCTTAAAGCTCAAAACTAAAACTCAAATACGCCACGAAAACTTTCCTTGTATCGGGTACTCCACGGGCGAGTGGAAGAGTCTGCAGTACACGGTTCCGTGGCTGTAGGGTGTTGGGGGTTCAAGTCCAGCTCTGTGGCATCCAATCCTCCAAAAAAAAAATCCAATATTTTGAAGCTTAAAGCCCAAAACTAAAACTCAAATACGCCACGAAAACATTCCTTGTATCTGGTACTCCACGGGCGAGTGGAAGCGTCTGCAGTACACGGTTCAGTGGCTGTAGGGCGTTGGGGGTTCGAGTCCCACTCTGTGGCATCCAGTCCTCAAAAAAAAAAAATCAAGTATTTTGAAGCTTAAAGCTCAAAACTAAAACTCAAATACGCCACGAAAACATTCCTTGCATCGGGTACTCCACGGGTGAGTGGAAGAGTCTGCAGTACACGGTTCTGTGGCTGTAGGGTGTTGGGGGTTCAAGTCCAGCTCTGTGGCATCCAATCCTCCAAAAAAAAAATCCAATATTTTGAAGCTTAAAGCCCAAAACTAAAACTCAAATACGCCACGAAAACATTCCTTGTATCGGGTACTCCACGGGTGAGTGGAAGAGTCTGCAGTACACGGTTCAGTGGCTGTGGGCTTGCGGGGGTTCGAATCCCAGTCAGTACCTGGAAAAAATCAAAAGTGACGAAGGCTAAATGAGGATGTGATCAGGAAGAAAATACCTGAAAAGGTCTGATCACAAAGGACTGGGGCACCAGTAAAAGAAGTGTGTTGACGGAACAGGTGGAGATGAGTACAAGAAAAGTACCACAGATAAAACAAAAAAAAAAAAAAGAATAAATTTGCACTGAGAAGTTGTTCTGGTATGAAAGGTTCTTGATGGTGTGTCTGTCGCACATAAGCTGTGTGTTGAGAAGGTTGCAGGTTCGAATCCTCCCCATGCCAAGACCTGGAAAGATCACGAAAATGATGAGAGAGTCAGAAGCTGAGAATACAAGGCAGGGTGACAGAGGTAGCACAAGTAAAGACTTCTTCGTGCTGCCCCTTTCAACCTGCCTTGTATTCTTAGCTTCTGACTCTCTCATCATTTTCATGATCTTTCCAGGTCTTGGCATGGGGAGGATTCGAACCTGCAACCTTCACAACACACAGCTTATGTGCGACAGACACACCATCATGCCACCAAGAACCTTTCATACCAGAACCACTTCTCGGTGCAAATTTATTCTTTTTTTTTTTTTTTTTTTTTTAATCTGTGGTACTTTTCTTGTACTCATCTCCACCTGTTCCGTCAACACACTCCTTTTACTGGTGCCCCAGTCTTTTGTGATCAGACCTTTTCAGGTATTTTCTTCCTGATCACATCCTCATTTAGCCTTCGTCACTTTTGATTTTTTCCAGGTACTGACTGGGATTCGAACCCCCGCAAGCCCACAGCCACTGAACCGTGTACTGCAGACTCTTCCACTCACCCGTGGAGTACCCGATACAAGAAATGTTTTCGTGGCGTATTTGAGTTTTAGTTTTGGGCTTTAAGCTTCAAAAGATTGGCATTTTTTTTTTTTTGAGGATTGGATGCCACAGAGTGGGACTTGAACCCCCAACTCCCTACAGCCACTGAACCGTGTACTGCAGACTCTTCCACTCACCCGTGGAGTACCCGATACAAGGAATGTTTTCGTGGCGTATTTGAGTTTTAGTTTTGGGCTTTAAGCTTCAAAATATTGGAATTTTTTTTTTGGAGGATTGGATGCCACAGAGCGGGACTTGAACCCCCAACGCCCTACAGCCACTGAACCGTGTACTGCAGATTCTTCCACTCACCCATGGAGTACCCGATGCAAGGAATGTTTTCGTGGCGTATTTGAGTTTTAGTTTTGGGCTTTAAGCTTCAAAATATTGGAATTTTTTTTTTTGGAGGATTGGATGCCACAGAGCGGGACTTGAACCCCCAACGCCCTACAGCCACGGAACCGTGTAATGCAGACGCTTCCACTCACCCGTTGAGTTCCAGATACAAGGAATGTTTTCGTGGCGTATTTGAGTTTTAGTTTTGGGCTTTAACCTTCAAAAGATTGGCATTTTTTTTTTTTGAGGATTGGATGCCACAGAGTGGGACTTGAACCCCCAACTCCCAACAGCCACTGAACCGTGTACTGCAGACTCTTCCACTCACCCATGGAGTACCCGATACAAGGAACGTTTTCGTGGCGTATTTGAGTTTTAGTTTTGGGCTTTAAGCTTCAAAATATCGGAATTTTTTTTTTGGAGGATTGGATGCCACAGAGCGGGACTTGAACCCCCAACGCCCTACAGCCACGGAACCATGTACTGCAGACGCTTCCACTCACCCGTGGAGTTCCAGATACAAGGAATGTTTTCGTGGCGTATTTGAGTTTTAGTTTTGGGCTTTAAGCTTCAAAATATTGGATTTTTATTTTTGAGGATTGGAAGCCACAGAGCGGGACTTGAACCCCCAATGCCCTAGAGCCACTGAACCATGTACTGTTGACTCTTCCACTCACCCGTGGAGTACCCGATACAAGGAACGTTTTCGTGGCGTATTTGAGTTTTAGTTTTGGGCTTTAAGCTTAAATTTTTTTTTTTTGAGGAGTGGATGCCACAGAGAGGGACTTGAACCCCTGCTCATCTGCAGCCACAGAACTGTGTACTACAGACTTTCCCACTGACCCATGGAGTTCACGACAGATGGAAAGGCTCGTAGCGTATTTGAGTTTTAGTTTTTGGCTTTAAGTTTTAAAACATTGAACATTAACTTATGTACTGACAGGGATTTGAACCATCAACCAACTGCAGCATGTACTACAGACTTTCCCACTGACCCACGGAGTCCACAACAGATGGAAAGACTTGTGGCGTATTTGAGTTTTAGTTTTGGGCTTGTCACTTTAAAACAATTGCACATTAAGATAGTAATAAGGGTGCAAACTGGGATTCAAACCCTTGCTAGTCTACAGCCACTGCAGTGAGTCCAGCAGACTTTCCCACTGACCCATGGGGCACACATCACAAGGATGGTGTTCGTGGCGTATTTGAGTTTTAGGTTTGAGGTTTTCACTTTAAAACATCAAATAATAAGATACTGTGGGATTTGAACCCATGTCAGACTGCAGCCTCTAAAGGTGCATACTACAGACTCTCCCACAGACCGATGGAAAACTCCTTACAAAGAACTGCGTGTGGTTAAATTAAATTTTAACTTTAGGCTTTAAGGTTTAAGAGTTATCATTGGTTTTTAAAAAAAATGTTGGTCACAAAGGGGATTTGATCTCATTATATATTCTTTAAGATTAATATTAAATTATTATGTTGTTTCTAAACAATTCATATACGTTTCCTAAGGTGCAATGCAAGCATGCATTTACAGATTTGTGGAAATAAGCTGTTTGACCCAAAGTAAATGTTTGATTTATTGTGTTTTAAAGCTGTTTGTAAACAGATTTTATTCCAAATATTATAAAACAAATACACAATTCAAATTCAGCCACACAATTCTGCATATTTCAACTGAAAATATGCTCACATATTGTTAAAGAAAACACAGAGATGGGCAACTTTAATCATAAATCTACGAGCCACATTATTACTATTTGGGTCCGAATTTTGAATATTAGCATTAATACAGGAAAGAACAAAGGTTTTTTGTGTCTTTTTGTGTTGCTTTGTGTGTTTCTGGAGTCATTTTGTGTATTTTCAGAATTATCTAATGTATTTGTGTCATTTTGTGTGTTTTTGGAGTAATTTTGTGTGTTGGTGTTTTGTGCGTGTGATTTTGAGTATTTTTCCATTTTTGTGTATTTTTGGAATTATTATGTGCTTTTTTTCTGAAATTTTGTGATTTTTTTTGTCGTCATATTGTGTGTTTTTAGAGTTTTTTGTTATTTGGTGCATTTCTTGAATTATTTTTGTATTTTATTTTGTACAAAAACAACCGAAATCACACCAAAAACTATAACAATGAAACAAAAATATACAATAACTCCAAAAACAATAAACAAAAAAAATTATAAAAATAACAAAAATACACAAAATGACAATAAAGTCATGCAAAATATCAGAACACACAAAAAATAAGTCTAAAAACACAAAATGATGATAAATATACTCAAACAAACTTATAAGTCACCCAAAATGAAAACAAAAACACCCAAAAATAAAAACAAGAATATATAATATTACTAAGAAATACACCAAATTCCAGAAAAACACAAAATTACTCTAAAAACTAAAAAATTACAACAAATACCGATATACACAAATATCTATCTATCAAATTTTCATTCAACATTTAGATTTACATTTACATTTAACTTTTAGATTCAACATTTAGATTTACATTTATATTTAACATTACATCTAACATTTAGATTTACATTCAACATTTAGATTTACATTTAACATTTAGATTTACATTTAACATTTGGATTTAGATTTAACATTTACATTTAGCATTTAAATTTACATTTAGCATTTAGATTAGCATTTAACATTCAGATTTACACTTAACATTTAGATTAAAATGTAATAATTAGAGTCACATTTACATTTAACATTTGCATTTTAATTTTACATTTATATTTAACATTTACATTTGGATGTTTTTAATGTTCACACATTTTTAACAATGATATAGAACAGCGATTCTCAACTGGTGGGTTGGGTCACGGACCTGTACTGGGTGGATCGCGGACAGCTGGTCAAAAATAAATAAGTACTTAATGTCTTTCAAGTTGGACTTGTCTTTAATTTTGAAAGAAACTTTTTTTTGACAGACATGCTGTGTAATGCATGTTGTACATGAAATTATATAGATTTATGTTTTTAAAAAGATTATGTGTGTGGTTTTCAACAGCTATTTTGAAAAACTAAATATCTAATCTGAACGCACTACATACTCATTTAGACGTCAGATTTAGTATCAGTAGTATGTTAGTATGTGATTTCAAACACAGCCTCAGTTTGGACATTTTAAGGACTTAAGTGAAGTTAGATGAAGTTTCTTGGAGGAAAAAGTAGGAGTAAAATAGTTTATTGTATCAGTTAAAATGAACAGAAGGCACACATACAGTATCTGAGGGTAGAAGTCACACCAGTGTCAGTACAACTATGTGATCGTGTAGCAAAATATACCAGTCTGCAGGCGTATACTCAGGGCGCTGATGCAATACATTAGCGAGCAAATGCAGCCGTTTGCAAAAATATATTCATATATAATTTTACATGTTTTTTTTTCTCTTTTTCTCTAACACATTGAAGCAAAAAAACAATCTACTATACAAACTGCAGAACAAAAACAAAACTATCTGGGTACAAGAAAGTGTCGAGTCACACGTAAAAGGAAGTCCATGCTTCTTCTGCATCGCGTCACAGTGGCAGGATTACAGGGTCAAAAATAGAAGCGGTACCTTTATCAGAAAACAGCAAATAGGAAAAAACACATAATTCCAAAAATACACAAAAATGGAAAAATACTCAAAATCACTCCAAAATCACACGCACAAAACAACACCAACACACAAAATTACTCCAAAAACACACAAAATGACACAAATACATTAGATAATTCTGAAAATACACAAAATGACTCCAGAAACACACAAAGCAACACAAAAAGACACAAAAAACCTTTGTTCTTTCCTGTATTAATGCTAATATTCAAAATTCGGACCCAAATAGTAATAATGTGGCTCGTAGATTTATGATTAAAGTTGCCCATCTCTGTGTTTTCTTTAACAATATGTGAGCATATTTTCAGTTGAAATATGCAGAATTGTGTGGCTGAATTTGAATTGTGTATTTGTTTTATAATATTTGGAATAAAATCTGTTTACAAACAGCTTTAATACACAATAAATTAAACATTTACTTTGGGTCAAACAGCTTATTTCCACAAATCTGTAAATGCATGCTTGCATT
>NW_021145237.1:0-54439 GCF_900634775.1 Gouania willdenowi | reverse complement strand
CTTATTCTGGACTTGCTTTTAATGTGTAGCCATTTTATCTTGTAGTTTATCTATTGTTTATTACATTGTCTTTTTACTTTTGCTTCTATGCCTCAGTATTTTTACCTATTGTTTACGCACTGCGTTTTTTATCCCTGTAAAACGTCTTTGAGCACAGAAAAAGTGCTATATAAATAAAATGTATTATTATTAATATTATTAATAATAATAATAATAATAATAATAATAATAATAATAATAATAATAATAGCATTAGCCTAGCATTAACATTGACTATCATTAGCATTAGCCTTGCAATACCAATAGCCTAGCAAGAGCATTGTCACTTGAGGAGCCAATACATGATTGTAAAAATTAAATTACCTACACTAGTAATTGAATTTTTGACAGCCTTTATGCTAACTGCTCGTGATCTTACCTCAAACAATCTAAAACCTAAATAACTCACATAGTATTTTCCCTTTAAAGTGGCCTCAACAGTGTAATATTTGGGTTCAGCATTAAGATAACAACAAGTAACTAAAAACTCCAAATAGCAACTTTTTTGCGTTCAAAAATTGTTCGATTTGTCCCGATAGAGCAAGTATTGGCGGAGTTACAGTAAATTAAAGTAATCACGGACTTCCGGTTTGGCTGATGGAGTAGAGAGACGTAACAGGACCAAGCTCCCGGGCTAAAAGCTTTTTACACACAATAAAAACTCTAATAACTTGTTTTTAACGACGGGTAGTGTGTGACTGTAAGATAAAGATGCCCAAAACCCAGAAAAAGGACAGAGATACGCCGGAATTAAGAGAGAAAACACTCCACATTGACGGCGCTAACCACGCTGCGAAAGAAGCTACAGCTAGCGCTCCCACCGTCAACATGCTTGAGGCAGAAAGAGCAGGAGCAGGTAACTCCGACGGAGATGTGATTCGAGTTATCAAAGAACTGAAACTTGACCTAAAAAGAGATAACGACAACCTAGCAAAGAAAATTAACGACATGGGACTGGAAATTAACGCCAAACTTGACGGAATGGCAGCTGAGCTCCAAAAACAAACCGAAAGGCTCGAAGAGGCAGAGACCCGCATCGAGCACGTAGAGCGGTGGGCAGCGGAGGCAACGGAGATGCTGTGCACCTGTTTGGAGCAACAAAAAGGGCTGCAGCAGAAAATCACTGACCTGGAGTCACGGTCCCGACGCAACAACATGAGGATCTTTAGCGTCCCGGAAGGAAAAGAAGGAAACTCCGTGTCAGACTACGTGGATAAACTTTTGAGAACAGAGCTGTCACTAGCGGAGGACCTGGACCTGAAAATGCAGCGAGCACACCGCTCCTTGGCCCCTAAGCCCCGCGCTGACGCAGCACCGAGGCCAATTATCATAAACTTCCAAGAATTCATGGTAAAGGAAATGATACTCAGAAGCGCTTGGAAGAAAGGAAAAATTCAGATAGATGACAAGATCATCTACTTCGACCATGACTATGCCACGGAAATATTAAAGAAACGCAAAGAATACGTCGGGATCAAGAAAGCTCTGAAAGAGAGAGGAATCCGCTTCCAAACACCATTCACAAACATTCGTATCCATTGGGATAGCGGAGTCGGAACATATGGCAGTGCACGGGAGGCGCAGCTGGAGATGGAGAGAAGGGGATTCATCATGGAAGCCCGCGCAGCAGAACCGGGAGTCGGAGGGACGGAGAAACGGCTTAAGAAGCTGCTGGGCTGGCAGCAGGACGTGACACGACAACCGGACGGAGCGGCTGCTGGATTGAGGGCGAGAGAGAGGCTCCGGGACTATCAACATCGATGAAACAGGGAAGTGAAATCAATCTGCAAGTAATATCGACTGTGACAACGGACTGTTTACAGAAACATGGAATATTACAGAAGCAGCAATTTGAAACTTGTCCGAAATTAAAAGTTTGAATTTAAATTACAATCTATGTTGTTATATGTAACTAATTGGCAAAACGAAAGTAAATTGTAAAAGTTTAAACAAACTGTAACTCCAAACATATGGGGGTGCGGAAAAAATAAGATAAAAAAGGACAAATCTGAAAACTAAAACATTAACATAGCAGATGCCAAATAATTTCTTTCTGCACTATATGGGGTTAACAGGCATGATTAAGATTGGGAACCTGGGAGACACGGTTCTGTAACATTAATAGAGATGCGTTGGACATTTAAGGTGGTAAAACCGAGTTTTCGGTCCATGCTTAACAAAGGGCCCTCTCAAGCTGGGAGACTATACCCTCGACCCACCAACGGGGTCATGTTTCTTGATGAGCAGAAGTCTCATCTTTTTTTGGAGGTCTTTTGTGTTTTTGAAGTTAAAATTTTTTTGTTGAATGTTTTTTTTAGTTTCTATGGGGAAAAGTTCCTGTGTTTAGTAAGTACATTTTTATGGGTTCAGGTGATGTAAAAATTTCCTCATTGAATGTGAACGGTCTAAGTAATCCAATTAAAAGAAGCAGAATGTTGTCAAAAATGAGAAGAGATAAAATACAAATTGTTTTTCTACAGGAGACGCATATGTCCAAACTCGAACACGATAAATTTAAAAAATTTGGTTACCAAAATACCTTTTCTAGCTCTTGCCATAACAACCGTAAACGGGGCGTGGCAATACTGATCGCTAATTCGGTTAATTTTGAGCTGATTTCGGAAAACAGAGATAAAGAGGGTAGATATACATTAATTAAAGGGAAGATCAATAACTCCTTGGTTACATTGGTAAATGTATATGCTCCACCAGAATGCAACAAATATTTCATAAGATACTTGTTTGATCTGATATTAACAAAAAGTGAAGGCATATTAATCTGTGGGGGGGACTGGAACACCATATTAAATCCTCAATTGGATACTACGAGTTCCAAAAAACAAAAAGTGGCAAGATCAAAATTGCTTAATATATTTGTAAAGGGGATGGGATTGTGTGATATTTGGAGAAACATGCATGAACGAGAAAGAGACTTTACACACTACTCAGCCACTTATCGAGTACATTCCAGGATTGACTTCTTCCTGATTAATCTCACAGACAGACACCGGGTGAAAGAATGCTCAATAGGAACAGCAGATATTTCTGACCACAATATAATATATTTAAAATTACATCTAACAAATCAGCCTAAGAACACTTTATGGAGATTAAATCTTGGTATTCTGAACAGCGAAGATGTAATAAAGGAAATCCAAAAAGAAATTTCTGACTGTATGGAAAACAACATGAAAGGTAGCCCCAAACCTACCATAATGTGGGACACAGTTAAAGCAGTAATGAGAGGAAAACTTATAGCAAAAACTGTATTTTTAAAACGAAAAAAAAAGGAAAAATATGATGAACTACAGACCACTCTAAGGGATAAAGAAAGACAACAGCAGGAGGGTCCTAATAAAGAACGAGACATACAGATAAGGGAAATTAAAAAACAAATTGAGGACATTCAGGATGAAGACATAGAAAAAAAACTGAGATATATAAAGCAAACCTTTTACGAATCAGGACCAAAGGCGACCAAGATCCTGGCTATACAACTTAGAGCAAAACACATACGGAACTCAATACATAAAATTAGAGAACCCGAAACTAAAAATGAACTATTTGATCCAGAAGAAATTAATGAAATATTCAGAAATTACTACAAATCTTTATATTCAGAGGGAAAACAAGTTGATGAAATGGAAATAAAGAAATATCTATCTGCTCTTGATCTCCCTTCATTGGGAACTTCGCAAAACAATAAATTATTAGCCCCTATAACACTAAAGGAAATACATAGAGCCATCACACATTTGAAAAATAACAAAACCCCCGGGAGTGATGGTTTTCCAAATGAGTGGTATAAAATCTTTAAGGAGACCCTTGCACCGGTTATGTTGAAATCCTTCAATTGGACACTAGATAAGGCAGAAATTCCACCATCTTGGAAAGAGGCTACCATCTCTGTTATTCCCAAGGAGGGTAAAAACAAGGAATACTGTGAATCTTACCGCCCAATATCAATGTTGAATGTTGACTATAAAATATTTACATCAATTTTATCAAAAAGAATAGAACACTTTCTACCTGATTTAATAGACGAAGACCAGGCAGGCTTTATTAAAGGGCGCCAAACTCAAGATAATATAAGACGAACTTTAAATATAATAGAACATATTAACAAAGAGCAAATCAGTGCAGCAGTGATGAGTCTAGACCCTGAAAAAGCCTTCGATAAAGTGAGCTGGAAATTTTTAAGCAACGTACTAGAAAGAATGGGCTTCAACACCAAATTCAACAAGTGCATTCAGGCACTGTATAGTGAACCAACTGCTAGAATTAAAATCAACGGACACCTTACAAATAATTTTAGACTGTATAGAGGTACTCGCCAGGGTTGTTGCTTAAGTCCTACTCTTTTCGCAATATTCATAGAGCCCCTGGCCCAGGCCATTAGACAACATAAAGATATAAATGGAATCAATTTAGCTAAAGAGGAACACAAAATTGGACTTTTTGCTGATGACGTAATTTTATACCTTCAAAACCCTAATGAGACACTCCCTAAAGTGATGGAAACGTTAAATGATTTCGGCTCTCTCTCAGGTTACTCTCTAAATATCTCTAAAACACAAATACTCTCAATCAACACGTCTATAAAGAAGGCGATAAGGAAAGAATACAGACTGAAAAAAGAAACAAACTCAATTAAATATCTGGGAACTTGGATTACACAAGACACAAACAAACTTTATGAAACAAACTACACTAAAATAAATGACAAAATACAAAATGACTTATCACAATGGACGGCACTATCCTTAGATTTCAGCGCTAGAATTGAAACTATAAAAATGAATGTGCTGCCAAGGTTACTGTTTCTTTTTTCAGCATTACCAATCAAGATACCACAATCTCAATTTATAGCCTGGAATAAACAAATCTCAAAATTTATTTGGGCAAGAAAGAAACCAAGGGTTAAATTCACAACTTTACATCTGAACAAAGATAGAGGCGGACTGTCACTACCAAACCTGAAGGAGTATTATTTAGCTGCTCAGATGAGATATATTGTCTGCTGGTGTTCTCCAGATTATCAGGCTAAATGGAAACAAATTGAGTTAAACACGGGCCAATCCCAACCACAAACCCTGATAGGTGAGACAGAAATAAAATTAATGGGTGCTAATGGTATTGTAGAACACACACTAAAACTATGGAAAATGATAAGGAAAAAATATAACTTGGAAAATGACTCTAAACTACTAATCTGGCCTTCCCAAACACTTCGATTCACAACAGCAAAAATAGATGATACTTTTAATAAATGGAGAGATAAAGGGATAACTGCGTTATGCACAATGATGGAAGATAAAACACCTAAAACATTAAAATCATTTGACAAACTTAAAAAAGAATTCGATTTAGAAAATAGCGATTTCTATAGATATCTACAGATAAGACATTTTTTTGATACTGAAATCAGAAAAGAGCTTTCAGCAGGAAACGAATTAGTAGAAATCATAATACAAGCATACAAAGCCACTCCCTTTAAGATAGTCTCAAAACTGTATAAAAGCCTAAAACAAAATGGATCCAACACTTTTTATATAAAACAAAAGTGGGAAAGGGAGTTAAATATGACAATATCTGTGGATGAGTGGTACAGCATGTGCGATACGCAGCACACCTCCACCAGCTCAAGGAGATGGCGGGAATTTGGCTGGAAGAACTTGGTACGTTTCTTTATAACACCACAAATTTTAAAGAGAACACTGAAATGTGAACAGCTGTGCTGGAGGGGCTGTGGGCAAGCAGATGCTGACCACTCACACATCTTCTGGTTATGTCCAAAAATAAAAGAATTTTGGAGGGAAGTTATCCAAGTAATGGGAGATGTACTGTGTTGTACTATACCTGTGGACCCTGTCGTTTACCTTGGCCTTGTACCGGCTGAAGTCATCTCCAAAAGTGATATCTATCTTTTTAAAATAATGACAACTGCAGCGAGAAAGAATATTACCAAAAACTGGATGAAAGTTGACCCACCAACAGTGACTCAATGGACAAATACACTGGAGGAAATATACGTAATGGAGAAATGGACTCATTATCTAAGAAACAAGTCGAGACAATTTGGGAAACGCTGGACAAAATGGATTGATTACAGGATAAAGGACTGAATCTTCACAAGGAGCACTACCCCCCTAATTTATTTATTTTATTTTATTTAATTATTTATTAAAAATTATTATTATTATTATTATTATTATTATTATTATTATTATTATTTATTTATTTATTTATTTATTTATTTATTTACTTATTTATTTTTTCTTACTTGTTGTCCATGTAATATAAAATTGTAAATAAAAAGTATAAAAAAAAAATTAAAAAAAGTAAAGTAATCACAGTGAGACGTTCAAAGTCCGTAGGAAACCTGCGCATCCTAATTAACTTTACGCGCAAAACCTGACGTGAAAGTAAACATATGGTCATGCTACGTAAATATATTATTTTATCAGTCATATAAAACGTTTAGAGAGCCCATATCAATGCATACACATAAAAAAATATATATTCGTGTATCTTGATACATTTTGTACGTGTGTACGTGAACGTGACAAGGAGGAGGCGTTATTTAAAAATCACCTGCTGATTTTCAGTTAGTCTGCGAGCAGCGAGAGACGGAGACAGACGTGCGGAGAGCTTTGAGCAGAGAAAACGTTTACCAGACCCACAGAAAAGTCTCTTTAGAGACTCCTACAGAACCAGAACCAGACCAGGACTTCAGACCCGTACCAGACAGAGAAGGACTTCAAACCAGAGGACAAGTTAAGACCAGGAGGAGACCATGGGGCCACGCATGGCAGAGTGTCCAGAGTGTAAGTCATGTTGAATTATTCTCATCTGATAAACCTACTTTAATCATTAGCATTAAACATGATGGAGCCTAAACATTGTATCATTTAATCGTGAGGTTTGTGTCTTTAAATTAGGTTTGTGGCCTGAGACGTTTGGTTTAAACTTTACACAGGTTTAGGTTTAAAAACGGTCGAATAATTAAAAATAAACATGTATAGGCGTTCAGAAAACTGTGTTAACTCAATGAAAATTAAGAAATGCTGATAGATTTAGTGATAATTTTACTCTGAAGTGAGCGTTTGGGCTGCAGAGGTGTATTTAGTGAAAAAGTAAAAAATATTTAAGTCCTGATCTGAGGTAGATTTGATTAGAAATGTGTATTTTATTTCATACTTTATAAATATTAGAAAATTGATTGTTTTTTGTGTGTTTTTGTTTATTTTTAGCAGCCAGTGATGTTCAGTTAGACTGGGTGAAATGTAGTTTGCATTGTTTGTGTTTGAATTTTTCTGTGATTCATTTGAATAATGTTGGTAATGTTTAATCTAAAGATTTGATATTTGTAATGTGATGAAATTATATATATTTTTAAATCACTGTATACTAACCTATTTCTTTATTCATTAAATTACTTTTTAGTTATAGGTTTTTTCCCTGACAGCGCTGGAACGCAAGGCTGGGTCCAGAGCTGGGCAGGACCTCCGGGTTTGGTCCCAGGTTTGCCTGAACCTCCGGGTTCGGTCCCAGACTGGGCAGAACCTCCGGGTTTGGTCCCAGGCTGGGCCGAACTTCTGGGTTTGCTCCCGACCTGGTACTTGACTCCAGAAGCAGCAGAAGACCTTGAAGACCTTGAAGAACCAGAAGACCTTGAAGAACCAGAAGACCTTGAAGAACCAGAAGACACAGACGCCCCTGAGGAGGAGCTTCCTGAGTGGACTGCGTTCTACTTCGACGAGGTGACCCCTGGCTGGGAGACCCCTGAGGAGTCTGCTTGCTCAGCCTCCAGTGACTCTGAAGGTGAGTATTCCCAGGAGTCACCACTTGGACGCAGTGTCTCCAGGAAGAGGTACGTAGACGGTTCTGAGGAACCTGCATCGTCCGACTCTGACAGTCACTGTGAGCCTGGGACGAAGAGGCCGAGACGGGACGACAGCTCTGACTCATCTTAGAGTCATCTGTACTTTTCCTTTTCCTGCTCCTCTCCATCTATGAGCAGAGTTCCCCGTTTGTACCCGGCTTCCTTGTTTCAGGTAAGTTGGCCTTTGCGTCTTGCGAGACGACTGATGTCCCAGGCAACGACTGGTACCGGGACTTTTTTAATGGTAAGGATTTTATTTTTTGTTTCTTTATGACAGGCCACAGTTGGAGTGGTTGTCCTGTCACTGTTATGAAAACATGCATAATATATTAGGTTGAGTTAGGTTAGAGTTAAAAATTAGAGATAACCTTTTTAATCCCAGCAAGTGAGGACAGGAGGAGACATCAACAGAGGACAGAGGCTAAAGAAGACTTCTTTATCAACCACAACAATGTAAGTAAAAATACTGAACACACCTTTACTGTAAAAATAAACTTGACTTTATAATAATGCTTGTAAAATGTTAAACAGGAGCACCAGCATCCACAGCTGCTTGAGGAGGAAACATCAACAGAAAGCAAAACAATTAATGTAAGTAAAGTCTCTCATTAGCACAGAAAGACACTGAAGTAATGTTTAATGTAAAAATAGAGGTGATTTTATACTAATGCCTGTAAAATGTTGGACTGGAACAACAGCATCCACTGATGGAGGAGGAGGATGATGAAGATGGAGGACAGGAGCACCAGTATCCACAGCATCCTGAGGAAACATCAACAGGGGACAGAAAGACTTCTATTCACCAAAACAATGTAAGCAAAAATACTACACGTTTAATGAAAAATAATATGTAGACATTACGCTATACTAATGCCTGTAAAATGTCAGACAGGAGTGCCAGCATCCACTGATGGAGGAGGAGGATGAAGAAGATGGAGGACATTAGCACCAGCATCCACAGCTGCCTGAGGAGGAAACATCAACAGAAAGCAAAACAATCAAAACAATTAATGTAAGTAAAGCCTCTCATTGGCACAGAAAGACACTGAACTAATGTTTAATGTAAAAATAGAGGTGACTTTATACTAATGCCTGTAAAATGTTGGACTGGAACAATGGCATCTACTGATGGAGGAGGAGGATGAAGATGGAGGACAGGAGCACCAGTATCCACAGCATCCTGAGGAAACATCAACAGAGGACAGAGACTTCTATTCACCAAAACAATGTAAGCAAAAATACTACACGTTTAATAAAAAAAAAAAAATTGGTAGATGTTACGCTATACTAATACCTGTAAAATGTCAGACAGGAGCACCAGCATCCACAGCATCCTGAGGAGGAAACATTACCAGAGGACAGAAAGACTTCTATTCACCAAAACAATCAATGTAAGTAAAGCCTCTCATTTACACAGAAAGAATCTGAATACGTGTTTAATGTAAAAATAAAGATGATTTTGATACTAATGACTGTCAATTGTCTTGTTTGATTGCAGAGTTTTGCTTCAGAGGAGAATCCGACAGTTCCAGATGTTCGTCACCAGCACTGCAGTGTTTACACAGACTGCTTTGGTTTCAACTTTCTACAAAAAACTGTTGAATTTTCAACTCACTTTCCATCTGAATCCAAGCTCATCTTCATCACTGGGATGTTTCTTCATCAGTTCTTCGTACAGACTGACACAGCTCACACATGGAGAAGATGATTTATGGAATATGACATTTAGATTTTTCCTTTTCTCAACAGTATGATGCATACATCCCAACCCAAATTTCATGCATTTTTTTGGCTTAACTTGAGCCAATTTCCATCAATAAATTGCTAATGTATTATTATTATTGACTATTACTATTATTTTACACCAGGTTTTTGTCATGGTTCATGATTATTTATTGATCCTTTACAATCTAATGGTTCCCAGTGCTCTCCCAGTAGGTGTGACGTGGACATCTGCACACATGTAATGGTTTATAAATGAATGCACTCGTTCATGTGTGTAGTTATGTGTGCTAAGCATAACTACATACATATATATATTGTACAGTATAATAAAATGTTATTTCTTGTCTATACAGTGTCTGTGAGTATTTATTAGTGGAGTACGTATACCAGGCTTAACTCTAACTACATTCATCCATGAACCCTCACCAATTCATTTGATTTAATTTAATTTTGAACATAAACAAAACAACAGTGTGTTTACTACAATGAAAATGCTAATAATAGTAATTTAGAAAACAATCAAACAAAGCAAAGTGAGAATAAATGATTAAAATCCTGCACGTGAAGCCTGTACATGTTCAAAAAGGAGTAGGAGGAGATAGAAACTTATATGATTCTAACCCTTATACTAACAAATAACTTTAGGCTTTAAAGTGAGGCAGTAACAAAGCTTTACTTCACTAAATTTGGCCCTCAAAGAGTTGTACATTTCAAAATGTTACCCCATGCTGTGAACAATTCCTGGTGGGAACCCTGATTATGTTTTATATTTATATATACAGTATATGTTCATATTCAGTCTACTATAGGATGTTTTATGTTCTGTCTTATATATTTGTTGTTTCAAGGGCTCTTACAGAAAAAAAACTAGTAAATAAATGAATACCAAAAGCAGAAACATCTATTAGGAGTAAATATTTTTTTACTGTATTTTTTTAAATATCATTTTCAAATAATCAAGCCACTTTAGCCCTTCAGGATGTTAGTTGTTGTTAGCTTGTTTAAAATAATTTAGTTGGTTTAAAATATGGCATTAAAGGCTTGTTTCTTGTTCTGTTTAGATTGTTAAAAAAATCATTTTCTTTTAGTCTTGGTATTTTATTTTTTAATAACTTTACATGGTTTAATGTAGTTTAAACTAAGAATTTAAACTTGTGCCGTTTTGCTTCTTTTTACTTTAAATGAGCACAAAAAGTTATTGATTTATCATATTTGACTTTGTGTTGGATTTCTTCTGTTTCAGGATTTATTTCATACGCAGTAACACATTTTTTCTGTGTTTAAAAAAAAAAAGTTGTAAATGTTTCCTTTTTTTTTAGCCAAAAATATATTTTCACAGGAATATGTTTATTTCAAGTTTCATTCATCCTGCTGTGATATGTACATTAAGAAAGATGACACACAAATTTACCTACATCTTTTTTCACCTTCAAGTAATAGAACACAAAAGTCCTGTTGGTAGGTTTTGTTGTTGTTATAAATACTGTAATTTCTCATGAAATGCACTAGATGACAGCAGATCTCATTATATCCTCAAAGGTTTGCAATGATTCTGTAAAAAAAAAAAAATAAATAAAAAATGTTTGGGTCTCATTCTAAAAACACAGGAACCTCATCAATGAGAGAGATACTATATATACGTTTCTTAATAGAAAGTGTTTCAAAGTGTCAAACAAAAAAGGTCCACAGTGCTTCTAACACTGACAAGGGCAACTTGTGGCTCAGGGGCCACATGTGGCCTTCAGTATAATTTTGTGCAGACCCAAAGTAACTCTACAAAATAACATAAACCACAGCAACACAAAATTACACAAAATGACTCTAAAACTTTAAAAAAGGACAATAAAAATTCACAAAATGACAATAAAAATCAGCCAATCAACCCACTGCAAAGACATACGAAATCACAAAAAAAAACAAAACAGAAAAACACAAAATGACTACAAAAATAAGTTTAAACTAGACAAGACCTGTATTTGAAAGGCGAATACGTATTTGGCAATTAACAATTGGCAAAAATAACAACCTGTATCTGGATTTGTTGACAAGTTATATAATGCAGGAAAAACAGAAGACTGACCTTGACCTTAAATATGACCTTGAGCAAAGGTCAAAGCACACAAAATGACTACAAAAACAGAAATATCCACAAAATGACAACAAAAAAATGACAATAACAGCAAACGCTACAGAATGACTCGATGAACACACAAAATGACATAAAAAACAAAATGAATCCAAAAAACAGAAAAATACATAAATTGTCCCGATAGAGCAATTATTGGCGGAGTTACAGTAAATTAAAGTAATCACAGTGAGACGTTCAAAGTCTGTAGGAAACCTGCGCATCCTAATTAACTTTACGCGCAAAACCTGACGTGAAAGTAAACATATGGTCATGCTACGTAAATATATTATTTTATCAGTCATATAAAATGTTTAGAGAGCCCATATCAATGCATACTAGGGCTGGGCGATATATCGAATATACTCGATATATCGCAGCTTGTAGTCTGTGCGGTGTTGAAAATGACCATACCGTTAAACTCGCGGACTTTTTTTTTTTTTTTTTTTAAATATCTTAGTGGCATTATGCACAAAAGGTGCACTTAAATTTAGTGTTGTTTTGAAATGTCATCTTAATGACAACATGCACAAAAGGGCACTATTTGTTTTTAAAATATTGTAGTGGCATTATGTACAAAAAGTGCACTTTAATTTTGTGTTTTGAAATGCCATGTGAGTTGCATCCTGCACTAATGTCTTGTTTTGAAATGTCTCTGTGACAATTTTGCACAGAACGTGCACTTTCTGTTGACAATTTTATGTTTGAGCCACTCACTGTTTAATAAATACAGTTATGTCAACTTTGACTTAGTTGTGATATCCCCTTTTTTGCATGAAAGTTTAAAATTGGCATATATTAATGCAGTATGATCAAGAATGTTTTAATGTAGACATATAGAATCATCATACTGGTGTGATTTTGTGCATCAAAGTGTTAATTCAAGGGTAATGCAAAATATCGAGATATATATCGTGTATCGTGACATGGCCTAAAAATATCGCGGTATTTATAAAAGGCCATATCGCCCAGCCCTAATGCATACACATAAAAAAAATATATAATCGTGTATCTTGATACATTTTGTACGTGTGTACGTGAACGTGACAAGGAGGAGGCGTTATTTAAAAATCACCTGCTGATTTTCAGTTAGTCTGCGAGCAGCGAGAGACGGAGACAGACGTGCGGAGAGCTTTGAGCAGAGAAAACGTTTACCAGACCCACAGAAAAGTCTCTTTAGAGACTCCTACAGAACCAGAACCAGACCAGGACTTCAGACCCGTACCATACAGAGAAAGACTTCAAACCAGAGGAGAAGTTAAGACCAGGAGGAGACCATGGGGCCACGCATGGCAGAGTGTACAGAAACTTGTATTAACAGATACATTCTCAAGTATGCGGGTAGAACAAAATGCAGGTGAATTCACATTATTTGCACCTCTCACTGGAGTTTGTAGTAACTCAACTCTGGGTCTACCTCTACCCCTACCAAAAGAAAATACCTCTGTGGGAACTTTTTGTCTTTCCCCTTCATCCACAATAAATGTCATTTTGCTTTCAAGTGTTTGGTAGTTCACAAAAGGGAAGGTTGAACCTTTAAGCAAAACTGATCTGATGATATTTCAGCTGTGTGTATGAATGTCTTTTTTTTTTTTCTAAAAAAAACCAAACCCCCGGACTCTCGACGTGATGACAGCAACCTCCGGTGACCGAGCTGACGTTGATCCACTGCTCCAAGAACCACGATAAAGGGCTGAGCGATGTGAATCCGGGTCACGGCACCACTGTAGCCGGCATGTCTGCACTAGTCGACTAGAATCCTTCTGCGTTGTGTTGAATGAATTAATGAGCTGAGCCACACACAGGGGTTTGCCATTCCGGAAGGTGATTTACTGTGTGAAACAAAATAACATCAGTACAGCCACTCCACATTTCACATCCCACAGAAATCTCCTGACTACTTCCTCACTGAACTGAGATTTTTACTAATTTATCAATTTGCCAAAAACACGGTTGAATAATTTACAAATAAATTCCTCCCATCCTAGCAATTTCACATTTTTGCACGAACAATGAATAATTCACAAAAGATACACATCACATGAATCAAAATAAAATAAATAACACATGTAGTGTACAATATATTGTCTACACACCTGTGTGAAACAAAATAACATCAGTACAGCCACTCCACATTTCACATCCCACAGAAATCTGCAAAAAAAACAAAGGAAGAGGTGCCACAGACATGTGAGACTGCACTAGTGAGCTTACATACACGTGCTAACAGGAAACTTTTCTAAGTGCTGTACTAACATTAAAAAACGCAATTTCACCCATAAACTACTAACATAAATGATGGCAAAGGCCTTATAAAGTATAAACAATGTTTAAATATAACCTAAATAAAGTATTTGTTGAAAACTAACATTTCAACCAGGGGAGCTGATACAGCTGCTTACCTCCTGACTGCTTCCTCACAGAACTAAGGTAGGACCCACGAACTCACAGGAAGTAGAGTCACCGCCAAAATAAAAGTCTTCAGATAAAACATTTCAAAATAAAACCATAAAACCAAATACACCTTTTTTTTAATCAAGGCCACAGGATTTTGGTGAAATCGATCAATAAGACCACATAGGCTACACATGGACCTTTTCACCTTCAGAAAACACCTCTAAACACACTTATTCTGGACTTGCTTTTAATGTGTAGCCATTTTATCTTGTAGTTTATCTATTGTTTATTACATTGTCTTTTTACTTTTGCTTCTATGCCTCAGTATTTTTACCTATTGTTTACGCACTGCGTTTTTTATCCCTGTAAAACGTCTTTGAGCACAGAAAAAGCGCTATATAAAATTTTTTATTATTATTAATATTATTAATAATAATAATAATAATAATAATAATAATAATAATAATAGCATTAGCCTAGCATTAACATTGACTATCATTAGCATTAGCCTTGCAATACCAATAGCCTAGCAAGAGCATTGTCACTTGAGGAGCCAATAAATGATTGTAAAAATTAAATTACCTACGTCTTCATGCTGTCTAGCTGAAATATGTGTTTGTGTGTGTGTTTTTTTTTTTGTTTTTTTGTCGTAATTCACTAGTAATTGAATTTTTGACAGCCTTTATGCTAACTGCTCGTGATCTTACCTCAAACAATCTAAAACCTAAATAACTCACATAGTATTTTCCCTTTAAAGTGGCCTCAACAGTGTAATATTTGGGTTCAGCATTAAGATAATAACAAGTAACTAAAAACTCCAAATAGCAACTTTTTTGCGTTCAAAAATTGTTCGATTTGTCCCGATAGAGCAAGTATTGGCGGAGTTACAGTAAATTAAAGTAATCACAGTGAGACGTTCAAAGTCCGTAGGAAACCTGCGCATCCTAATTAACTTTACGCGCAAAACCTGACGTGAAAGTAAATATATGGTCATGCTACGTAAATATATTATTTTATCAGTCATATAAAACGTTTAGAGAGCCCATATCAATGCATACACATAAAAAAATATATATTCGTGTATCATGATACATTTTGTACGTGTGTACGTGAACGTGACAAGGAGGAGGCGTTATTTAAAAATCACCTGCTGATTTTCAGTTACTCTGCGAGCAGCGAGAGACGGAGACAGACGTTCGGAGAGCTTTGAGCAGAGAAAACGTTTACCAGACCCACAGAAAAGTCTCTTTAGAGACTCCTACAGAACCAGAACCAGACCAGGACTTCAGACCCGTACCATACAGAGAAAGACTTCAAACCAGAGGACAAGTTAAGACCAGGAGGAGACCATGGGGCCACGCATGGCAGAGTGTACAGAGTGTAAGTCATGTTGAATTATTCTCATCTGATAAACCTACTTTAATCATTAGCATTAAACATGATGGAGCCTAAACATTGTATTGTAGCAGGATGGAGTGTGCTGCCTCCACAGCTGGCGCGCTGATTAGTGGGCGGTGCCCCTGACAGCGCTGCGTACTTATGGCTCTGCACACACCTCTGCTGATGACTTCATGCTTGGTAGATGTAGCGGAGTGGCTTGGCGACATAAGGCTGCAGTGATCTGCTTTAAGCAAGTTTCTCCGGCATCTATTGGGAGTTTGACACCGCTCCAGAGGTGAGCATGGTTTGTTCTGCTTCCTCTTCCGATCACTGGCACGCACGGACACTCAGTTCATGTGGTGTGTCTGCAGCACGGAGCGCATTGGAAAGCGGATGGTCTGGCGGACACGCTGCTTCTGTCTGGCTCGGCACGAATCTACCACCGTCTCCGAGGTAGGCTTGCTCGTTCTCCTGTGGCTGCTCCGTGTTATAAGTTTAGCACCAACATGGGCTTTATTTTTGTCTAGCTCTCTGTGCAGCGTGAGCCGCTATTATCGCGGCTCCCGACTCCTCCCACTCCAGCTTACCGTCTGTAAGTGTGGAACTCCTTAAATAACATCATGGCTAGACTTGGTTCTGAAGTTTAAATGTTTTGTTTTAGGCTCAAAGCCGCTGTGTGCAGCCCCTTAAAACCGGCTGCCACTCCCCCTCAGACCTGCTGTTTTGCTGCGCTGTGTCGTACGGCCGGAGTTGGATCTCTTCATCTCCAGGATTCATTTATATTAGCATTATGAGATTGGCTGGTGTTTAATGCAACTGTCTTTTGGTGGTTTTAATCCACATTGGCTCCGTTTTTAATATTATTGTTGTGTGTGTGTGGGTATTTTATCCTCTGTTTCCACTATAGTCTGTGCAGGGATCAGCCCTCCGCACCTGCCCGATTGGCCCATCCCTCCAGGGGGCAACAGGCTAAGTGTTATTTTGTCATTGTCTGTGTCTGCATTGTATGTTTATATTTTAGTGTTTCGTCTGTCCTGCCCATAGAGTTATTGGTTTCTTGAGTTGTCATTATTTTCTGATATACATTGGTTTTTGTATTTTTATTTCTTTCGCATGTTAATTTTGACGTCCTATTGCTGGGTGTATTAATTGTTTTTTTCTTTGGTCTGCCAGGAGCTGCGGGCCTCTGGTGCGTGGCAGCCAGATCCCCTGGTGGTGGTGTTTCCAACCTCGTGTGGTGTCCTTGGTTTGGTGTGTCACGTGGTGTTTTAGGTTGTGCCCTTGCTCCCCCCCCTGGCTGCCGCGGTAAGTCCACCTCCCTGCTCCCTGTACCACCACCTCTGCCTCTGGTTATTCCCCAGCAATAGCGACACCTTTGGTTTGGTTTAAATATTGATTGTCTTTTGGTTTCATTTTGTTATAATAAAAAGCTTTTGTTGTACGAGAAATCACGCCTCCAGCCCTGATTTGTAAACCGACCTGTGGGACCTTAACCTTAGTTGGTTTTAACTATCTCCAGGGGCGAAATTCCCCTGGTGGCGTTGTCACCACTTTACATTCTGCTACATCTTGGCGTTGTCAACAGGACCTGCACATTTTGTTTTGGGGCTGAGGCGTGATACCCTCTGTGTTATTTTAGTAGTTTAACCACTTGTGATTTTTTTTTTTTTTTTATATTTGTCCAGCAAAACAGCAGTTCTGGGTAGAGGGACCCAAATCTTGACCTCAAACGGCGGCCAAGTGTTAAAGTTTTTTTTTTCTCCTTCTCTCTTTTTGGCCCTCAGTCAGCCAGTATGGCGGAGGAAACGCAGCAACTCAGAGAGCTGGTACTGCAGCTGAAGGCAGATAATGAACGGCTGCTTCAGGAGGCGTTGGTTCCCCGGGTTGACCCTAGCAGGGCAGGCGTGGCTTCCCCTACGTCAGCTCCTTATGCCCCGACTGCAGGCACCAGCACGACTGTAACAGAACGGCTGGTGGTCATACCCAGGGATCGTAGGTGTCCCACATTTAATGGCAGAACAGGGATAGGTGTCATTGAATGGATTGAGGAGATTGGGATGTGTATGCGCACCCGCCACCTTTCGGTTGCTGATCAGGCATATTTTATAGGTGATCATTTGGAGGGAGAGGCCAAAAATGAAATCCGGTTTCGTAGTAGTGCTGAGCGTGGGGATCCAGCCCAGGTGTTGGCCATATTGAAAGAGCTTTATGGTCCCACTCAGCCATATGTGACTCTGCAGCAAGCTTTCTTCTCCCGCAGGCAGCAGGAAGAAGAAACTCTGCAGGAGTTTTCGTTGGCCCTCATGGCCTTAATGGAGCGGGTAAGACAAGCTGCCCCCGATAGTGTGCCAAATGCCGAGATCTTACTCCGTGACCAGTTCATCGAGCATGTGCTTGACAGTACCCTCCGTAGGGTGTTAAAACAGTTTGTTCGGGGCCACCCTACGGCGACTATGTTGGAGGTGCGCGCAGAGGCAATCAGGTGGGAGAGGGAGGGATTTCCAGCTGGTCCGAGGGACCGTAGTTACTCTCTCCCCTCAGTTTATGGCCTGCAATGCGGCGTACAGAGTAGCCCCCAGACAATTTCTGGCCCTCCCCACAGTATTCCCGGCCTGGGTGAATTGATGGCCCTCATAAAGAGCCAACAAAAGCAACTTGACTTACTCACCCAGACTGTGGCCTCCCTGCAGACCCCGCCTTCCCAAGGTCGGGCTGAGCACCGCAGACCTTTAATTTGTCGGCGATGCCAACGGCCAGGCCACTTTGCACGTGATTGTGATGGAGAGCGGGCTTTTCCTCAGGCTCGGGTCACTCCGCCCTCTGATTTTCCCTCCCAGGCTTCCCACCAGCCGGGAAACTGAAGCCCACTGAGCTGCCGAGCCAAAGTTCAGATAGGGAGTCCGCGGGCTCACAGGGAGTGCCGAAAATAGGTCTGATGTCGTCATGTCCCACCATTGATGTCCTGATTGGTGGGGTGTCTGTTTCCTGCTTGGTGGACACTGGGTCCATGGTGTCCACCATGACTGAGCAGTTCTTTCTAGAAAAATTTGCACCTTGGGGACAGGAACGCCTTCAGTCCCGTCACTGGCTACAGCTGCGAGCAGCCAATGGGCTCGCAATACCATACATTGGCTACCTGGAGTTAGAGGTAGAGTTGTGCGGCCAAGTCATCCCCAGCTGCGGGATCTTGGTGGTTAGGGACCCTCCAGCCCCTGTTTCTTCTGCTCCAGAAATTTTAGGGATGAATATAATCCGTCGCTGCTATAGGGAACTGTTTGGAGGGTGTGGTCCTGCCCTCTTCGAGTCTCATTTGCTGGCGGAGGCCCCAGGCCCAGTTCGCGAAGCCCTCCAGCAATGTCACAGGGTTGATGGCCAGGCTCCATCAGACTTCCATGGTACCATCCGGGTTCGTGGGAAGAAAGCTGTGCGCATACCTGGTGGGTTCATGAAACTGGTAGCAAGTACTTGCCCTGAGCAATTTGCTGGCCAGAATGCACTCTTCGAACCAGCTGAGTCCGGCCTTCCAGCAGGGCTTTTAGCATCCCCGAGCCTAATTCAGGTTACACGGGGTACAGCCTACATTCCCGTGGTCAATGTGGGAACTACAGAGGTGCTCCTCTACCCACGTACGAGCTTTGGCACTTTAAGTAGGGCCCAGGTGGTCAGTCTCCCTGCTGGGGTCACGGAAGTACAGGCGACCATGGCCACGGTGTCCTCCAAAACGGTGTTAGATCCGGTACCGGATAGGGTGGACGCATTAGACCTGTCCACGGTGGGCGAGGGAGAACGGTCAGAGGTGAGGGCATTATTGCGGAAATACAGCTCTGTCTTCTCGGCCCACGAGGGAGACTTGGGCTGTACCCACCTCATCTCGCATGACATCCCTCTGCTGGATGACGTACCTCTCCGACAGCGGTATCGACGCATCCCTCCATCTGAGTATGAGG
Source organism: Gouania willdenowi (assembly GCF_900634775.1). NCBI lineage: Eukaryota > Metazoa > Chordata > Actinopteri > Blenniiformes > Gobiesocidae > Gouania > Gouania willdenowi. Next base: position 34,941 of record NW_021145237.1, on the reverse strand, counting down.
CCGTCAAGGCCCATATAAACCAACTCCTGGAGTCCCAGGTAATTAGGGAAAGCAGCAGTCCATATGCCTCTCCCATTGTCCTGGTTCGCAAGAAGGATGGGACTCTACGGTTGTGCGTGGACTACCGCCTTCTTAACCAGAAGACTAGAAGGGATGCATTCCCGCTTCCTCGCATTGAGGAGAGTCTAGACGCACTCTCCGGTGCCCGCTGGTTCTCCACCCTAGATCTGACCAGTGGGTACAACCAGGTTCCCGTTACTGAGCAGGACAAACCGAAGACGGCTTTTTGCACCCCCTTCGGCCTGTTCGAATGGAACAGAATGCCATTTGGGTTGTGCAATGCTCCAGGAACCTTCCAACGTTTAATGCAGAGGATGTTCGGGGACCAACAGTGCCAGTCCCTCCTTCTGTATCTAGACGACATTGTTGTGTTTTCATCCTCCATCTCCCAGCACCTGCAGAGGCTGGAGGTCGTGCTAGGTCGTCTGCAGAAAGAGGGGCTGAAGGCAAAGTTGGAGAAGTGTTCTTTCTTCCGAGAGGAGGTAAAATACCTGGGTCATACCATCTCCAGCCAGGGAGTCTCAACTGACTCAGACAAAATCGAGGCTGTTGCAAAGTGGCAGCGTCCCTCGAACGTGTCCGAGCTACGGTCGTTCCTGGGCTTTGCTAGCTACTATCGCCGTTTTGTAGCGGGTTTTGCCAATCTGGCTGGCCCCCTACACAAACTAGTGGCAGAACTCGGGGGTAAAAAGCACAGAAAGGGCTCAGAAAAGGACCTGGCTGTCAGCTGGACCCCTCAGTGCGAGGGAAGCTTCGAGGCCCTTAAAGCGCGACTGGTTTCAGCGCCAGTTTTAGCCTATGCCGACTTCTCTCGCCCATTTATTTTAGAGGTCGATGCTAGCTACAATGGTCTCGGGGCCGTCCTCTCCCAGGATTCAGAAGGTGGTGTACGTCCAGTGGCTTATGCCAGCCGAGGCCTCCGACCCACTGAACGCAACATGGAAAACTACAGCTCCATGAAGCTAGAATTCTTGGCTCTTAAATGGGCCATGACGGAGAAGTTCCGGGAATATCTGTGGGGGCACAAATGTGTTGTCTTGACAGATAATAACCCGCTGAGCTACCTCCACACTGCTAAACTGGGGGCCACAGAACACCGATGGGCGGCCCAACTCGCAGCATTTGACTTCGAGGTAAGGTACCGGTCTGGTCAAAGCAATGGGAATGCTGACGCACTCTCCCGCCAGTACACCTCTGGGGCTAGCTCGGTCGAACATGCTGTACCGGGGACCACTGTCCCAGTACCCCTCCAACAAGCACTACGACCAGATTCGGTCGCCTATGCCTCTCAATCCCTGGTTTCTGTCCTCCCAGGCCGGTCTCTCGCTGACCTTCGCTCCCTGCAGGAGTCTGACCCTCTTCTGACCACCATTCTTGGGCAGCTAAGACGAGGGGTCCAGCCCACCCGGGCGGAACGCCAGCAGCTCTCAAGACCAGCGTTGGCACTGCTGCGTCAGTGGGACCGGTTGGTCGAGCAGGAGGGGGTGTTTTACCGCCGGCTCTTTCGCCCGGATGGGGGCGAGGAAGGCCTGCAGCTGCTCTTACCTGCGGCTCTGAAAGAGGAGACCCTAAGGCAGCTGCATCACGAACATGGCCACCAAGGCATTGAAAGGACCTCTGAACTGGTCCGGGAGCGCTGTTACTGGCCAGGTATGACGTCCGACTTAAAGCAGTGGGTCCAGGGGTGCGAACGATGCCAAGTTGCAAAAGACACGCAGTTAAATGACCCATAACTTTATGGGTCATTTAACTGCATCCCGGCCCAACGAGATTGTGGCCATAGACTTCACAGTCTTGGAACCCTCCCGAAACGGTTTAGAAAACGTCCTTGTAATGACCGACGTTTTTAGCAAATATACCGTGGCCGTCCCCACACGGGACCAGCGAGCTTCTACAGTGGCTCAGGTACTACTTCAAGAGTGGTTCTATAGGTTGGGGGTTCCGAGCCGCATTCATTCAGACCAGGGCAGGAGTTTTGAAAGCTCCCTAGTCCAAAACCTTTGCAGGTTATATGACGTGTTAAAATCTCGCACCACCCCGTACCATCCAGCAGGCAATGGGCAGTGTGAGAGGTTTAACAGAACCCTCCACAACCTCTTACGCACACTACCTGTTTCTAGGAAACATGACTGGGCTTCCTGTCTCCATCAAGTCCTGTTTTGTTACAACTCCACGCCCCATCAAGGCACGGGAGAGTCCCCTTTCTTCTTGATGTTTGGAAGGGAGCCGCACCTCCCTGTTGACTTTCTCCTGGGACGGGTTCATGATCCTGTTCCTGGAGCAGTTCAAGACTGGGTAGCAGAACACCGTGATACTTTACGGTTTGCCTTTGAGGGTGCTCGCGAACGCTTGTCAGCTGCTGCTGGACACCGAAAAGAGCTACATGACCAGCGTGTTCATGAGGCCCCTCTGAAGGTGGGCCAACTAGTCTACCTTAGGGACCATAGCGCTAAAGGCCGACATAAGATCCGGGATATCTGGAACCCGGTGGCCTACAAGGTCTTGAGGGCACCCACCGGGGGTCCAGTCTATTCAGTCGCCCCAGTGGATGACCTCCAGAAGGTCCGCCACATCCACCGAGACATGATGAAACCCCTGGTTGGGCCCGAGCCACCTGTCAACCCCCGTCGGGCGCCATCGCCACCTACTCTACTTGAGCCCGATGGATACTCCAGCGAAGAGGATCTATGGGTCCTGATGCCAGAAACCCCGTCGGTACCTAACTTAGCGCCAGCCAGCTCTTTCCCCCCCTCGGAACCGTTGATGAGAGCCTCATCTGAAACCTATCCCTCAATGAGAGGCCGGGCCCAGGTGGCTGCGCCTCCTGCACCAGGCAATCAACCTGGACCCAGTCCCCAGACATTACGTCGGACTTGCCGGTCCACCGCTGGTCGACACCCTAATGTGCACCATCTGCCCCAGGGTATAGGGCATGCAGACCACAGAATCCGTGGCCCTCAGCCACCGGTGTCTAATGCTCAGTCAGCTCTCTTTAGGCCGTGGTTGTAGTTCCAAAACCATCATTATTTTATGCGTAGCCAATCGTCGGGGCGACGATTCAAAAGCTGGGGGTAGAATGTAGCAGGATGGAGTGTGCTGCCTCCACAGCTGGCGCGCTGATTAGTGGGCGGTGCCCCTGACAGCGCTGCGTACTTATGGCTCTGCACACACCTCTGCTGATGACTTCATGCTTGGTAGATGTAGCGGAGTGGCTTGGCGACGTAAGGCTGCAGTGATCTGCTTTAAGCAAGTTTCTCCGGCATCTATTGGGAGTTTGACACCGCTCCAGAGGTGAGCATGGTTTGTTCTGCTTCCTCTTCCGATCACTGGCACACACGGACACTCAGTTCATGTGGTGTGTCTGCAGCACGGAGCGCATTGGAAAGCGGATGGTCTGGCGGACACGCTGCTTCTGTCTGGCTCGGCACGAATCTACCACCGTCTCCGAGGTAGGCTTGCTCGTTCTCCTGTGGCTGCTCCGTGTTATAAGTTTAGCACCAACATGGGCTTTATTTTTGTCTAGCTCTCTGTGCAGCGTGAGCCGCTATTATCGCGGCTCCCGACTCCTCCCACTCCAGCTTACCGTCTGTAAGTGTGGAACTCCTTAAATAACATCATGGCTAGACTTGGTTCTGAAGTTTAAATGTTTTGTTTTAGGCTCAAAGCCGCTGTGTGCAGCCCCTTAAAACCGGCTGCCACTCCCCCTCAGACCTGCTGTTTTGCTGCGCTGTGTCGTACGGCCAGAGTTGGATCTCTTCATCTCCAGGATTCATTTATAGTAGCATTATGAGATTGGCTGGTGTTTAATGCAACTGTCTTTTGGTGGTTTTAATCCACATTGGCTCCGTTTTTAATATTATTGTTGTGTGTGTGTGGGTATTTTATCCTCTGTTTCCACTATAGTCTGTGCAGGGATCAGCCCTCCGCACCTGCCCGATTGGCCCATCCCTCCAGGGGGCAACAGGCTAAGTGTTATTTTGTCATTGTCTGTGTCTGCATTGTATGTTTATATTTTAGTGTTTCATCTGTCCTGCCCATAGAGTTATTGGTTTTGTTGCAACCTAGAATAAATGTTCATTGTTATTATTATTATTATTATTATTATTTGACTTGCATTGTTATTATTATTATTATTATTATTATTTGATTTGCATTTTTTATAGGGGAAATTGCACTGAAACGGTTAAAAAAGAAAAGTGAAAATGTGTTCTTAATTTCCATGTTAATTAAGCTTATATTTTATGTTCGGGCAGAGTTGGGGGACGTCATCAGCGGGCGCCGGTGGTGTTTTTCCGGCAGTGGTTAGCAGTGTGCAGCTAGTCCGTGTATGTGTTGAAAACTACACAAAAAGTACTTGAACTGGGAAGAATAAAGTTGCCGAATGATGAGACGGAGTCATGTCTGCTTGAGGGTGCAACATAAATTTGGTGTTTCCGCCCGGTCCTAGTTTTTCTGGCGATCAACACGGACGGAGCAGGAGCTAGCGCTGGTAGCTGCTAACGGACGCAACCGGACGTCTAAAACCACAAACGGTGAGGTGAACTCGTAAATTCTACCATGTCGGAACGGCAAGAGATGCCGTCTGAGTGGGAAAGTATTGTGGTAGAGATAGAAAAAAAACTATTAACCCTGAAAGCAGCGGAGTTGAATGATCTCTGCATAACACTAGACATCACGGTGGATGAACAAGACAAAGGTTTACCTCGCATGTTGAGAAGACTTATCATCCAGTATATAGAAGGAGAAGAAATTACCTCAAGGGAGGATGAAGGGCTGTCTGTTTTGCTGGAACTAAATGATAAACTTGACGAATTAAAAGAGAAATTAGAAAACAACAATGACGTCCTGCATCAAAACACAGCTCAAGAGCGCCACTCTGCGGACAAGAATGAAACTCCATCCAATACTACAACAGAGCAAAAAGATGATTTAACCCTGAATACAACAGCCGCTGTAGCGAGTCAGAGTGTGTCTTTAGTCCATCCACTGTATCGGAGAGAGTTGAAAATAACTGGACAAATTGGAGAACCAAATCAAAAGGACAAATTAACGTACTCAAGTTTGGAGAGACAAATTCAAAAGGCATTAAAGAAAGGATATGATGAGGGAGAAGTTGTCGAAGTGGTTATTCAAGCAATAGCTCCGGGAACAAAACTGAAGAGTTATTTGGAAAGTAGGATGGATTTGACACTACAGGCCCTCAGACAAATACTACGGACTCATTACATTGAAAAGGGTGCTACAGAGCTGTATCACTCCCTCACACGTGCAGTGCAGGAGCACAAAGAAACACCCATGCAGTTTTTGATGCGAACTATGGACCTCCGACAACAAATCATCTTTGCTTCAGAGAGAGTTGAGTCTGGTTTGAAGTACAGCTCGGAACTCATTCAAAACCAGTTCCTCCAGACATTAATGACTGGTCTTCACGATGACACCATTCGAACAGATATAAAGCCATTCTTGCAAAATCCTGAAGTCACAGATGAAGTCCTCCTGGAGAAAATGACAGCAGCATATAGTCTGGAAATGGAAAGGAAAAGTAAACTGCAAACCACATCAAAAGCAAAAACAGTTCGAGTGGCAGTAATTGGTGAAGAAAATGAACAAAGTGAACATGGACCAAAAGTAAACAAGAGCAAAGGTAACGAAACAAACAAACGTGATACACTCATGGAAAAGGTGGACCAAGGGAACAAAGCAATATGTGAGGCTATTCAAAATCTCACCACTCACATTGCAAGCCTCCACCAGACCCCTCAACCTCAGCAAAGAAGAGTTAGTGAAGAGCCGAATCGAAAATACAGTGCACAGCCGAAGACTGCAACTCGCAGACAGTGTCAGAAATGTCAACAGTCCAATTCTGATGGGAGGTGTGACCACTGTTATAAGTGCGGCAGTACAGAACACTGGGCATCAGGATGCAGACGGAAGAACATCACAGCCAACACAAATAAAATTGAAATCTGGCATTGTCCAGCTGAAATCACAAGAGCAGACCATTTCGGGCTACAAACACCTCTCACTAGTAAACAATTAAAAATGGCAAAACTGGTAGGGAAAAGACGTCTAGTTCGAGCATCCCTAGGAGGAGTTGTCACTACAGTGCTGTGGGATACTGGTTCACAAGTATCAGTGGTGGGAACCAACTGGAAAACAAAGCACCTGCCAGATGTTGAAGTGAGATCAGTGGCTGAGCTGCTTGAAGATGGATCACTCGAGCTGTCAGCGGCAAATGGGACAGACATTCCATATCAGGGATGGGTGGGAATTGAATTCACCTTATCCAAAAACGCTGTAGCTGGGATGAGTGACAGGTCCGTCTTGGTCCCCATCCTGGTAGCCAACGATGACATGGAACACCCGATCATCGGCTTTAATGTAATAGAAGAACTAGCCCTAACCAATGACACAAGGGGAGACGATGTTCCAGCGAGTCGGATGGTCAAGAGTCTGAGCACAGCACTGGAGGTAGGTCACAGAACAGCAAGATCTGTTTTATCTGTCCTAAGAAGGCAGGAGCCTGAAAACCAGCCCATCTTAATCAGAGTAGGCAGACAACCTGTAACAATCCCAGGGAACAAAGTGATGGTAGTACAGTGTGGCAGGCAAAACAAGAGTGTGATGAGTGCAACACACGCAGTGTTGGAGCCAAACCTGGAGACACCCTGGCCATCTGGTCTTGCCATTAGAGAACAACTAATTAAGACCCCTCCAGCAAATAACTGTAAAATCGAAGTGACTGTAGAAAATACGACTGATTATGATATTGTGCTTGGCAGTCGTACCACACTTGGCCTGTTGTACAGTGTTGTTGCCATTCTCCCAATACAGACAAAGTCAGCTGAGGAACACACATTTCAACGAGCAGAAGGCAGTGTGGTTCCGCCTGCACAGTCGAGGGGAGAGCCACGAGATGAGATGTGGGATCCACCTGTGGACCTGAGCCATCTGCCTGAAGACCAGAGGAAACAGGTTAGGCAAATGCTCAGAGAAGAATGTGATGTTTTTGCAAAAGATGATTGGGATACAGGCTGCATTAAAAATTTGGAGATGGAGATACAGCTGAGAGACAATGTGCCAGTTCAAAGAACATACAATTCAATCCCTAAACACCTCTATCAGGAAGTAAAAACTCATGTTCAGGACTTACTCCATCGGGGCTGGATCCAGAAGTCCTCCTCTTCGTACTCCTCACCTGTAGTATGTGTCAGAAAGAAGGACGGGAGCCTGCGTCTGTGCATAGATTACAGGCAACTAAATGGGAAGACACTGCCCGACCGACATCCTATTCCGAGAATTCAAGAGATTCTGGAAAACCTGGGAGGCAACTCCTGGTTCACGGTGCTGGACCAGGGAAAGGCCTATCACCAGGGCTTCATGAGTGAGAAGAGCAGACCTTGCACCGCATTCATAACACCGTGGGGACTGTATGAATGGGTGAGGATCCCATTCGGGCTGACCAACGCCCCGGCCTGCTTCCAACGCTACATGGAGTTCTGCCTGGGGGACCTCAGAGACGAGATGTGTGTCCCATATTTAGACGACGTATTGGTTTTTAGCCCCAGCTTCGGTCAACACATTGAGAACGTGAGACAGGTGCTGAAACGACAGCGTGAGTGTGGCATAAAACTGAGACCAAAAAAATGTGACTTTTTCAAAAGTGAAGTTTGTTATGTGGGTCGAGTTGTCTCTGCAGAAGGATACAGGATGAATCCCAAAGAAGTAGAGGCAGTACTGGCATTGAAACACGAGACGCCAACCACTGTACGAGAGGTGAGAAAACTAATGGGATTTCTAACCTATTATCGATCCTACATACCAGATTTTTCTAGGATAGCTAAGCCCCTTTATGAACTCTTAGCAAAGCCCAAGCCGGATGTGAAACAAAATCAGAAGAAAAGGGAAGTTAGTCGCAAATCTGCTCAGTTACCACCAGCTCATCCAGTCCAGTGGACAGCACTCCACAAAGAAATACTGAGCAGAATTGTAAATCAGCTCACAAACCCTCCAGTCATGGCTTACCCTGATCTAGAAAAACCATTTGTGCTTCATGTGGATGCCTCGGAAGAGGGTCTCGGTGCAGTTTTGTATCAGCGACAGGAGGGTGTTCTCAGAGTGATAGCTTATGGATCAAGGACCTTGACAGCAGCAGAGAGGAACTACAAATTACATTCTGGCAAATTGGAATTCCTGGCGTTGAAATGGGCAATAACAGAGCGGTTTCGTGACTATCTTTTTCATGCACCTCACTTCACAGTGTACAGCGATAATAATCCCCTGACCTATGTCATCAAGTCAGCTAAACTCAATGCAGCTGGACACCGCTGGGTGGCGGAGTTAGCGGATTATAGGTTCACACTGAAATACAGGCCTGGAACAGCAAATAGGGATGCAGACTTCCTGTCACGCAGACCAAAGCCCATCGAGGAGGTTATTCAAGAATGCACTGAGGAATGTCAACAAGAATCCATCAAATGCATTGAAGAAGCTCTGGACATGGACAGAACAGGGGAAGTGAATTGGATCTCAGCGGTCACCTGTAATGACGATGCATTGCCAGAAGGGTGCAACGTTTCAGAACCAATTCAACCTCTGGCAGTAAGTGACATCAGAACAGCTCAAGAAAAAGATCCAGTCATAAACAGAGTGTTAACTTTGAAAAAAACAAATATGCATCTGAAACATAAAGACAAACTGACAGAAAGTGAAGACGTGCGACAGCTTCTCAGGGAGTGGGTCCGTCTGCAGATAGACAGTGACGGCATCCTCAGGAGAGAGACGGCGACAAGAAAGCAGCTGGTTGTTCCTGAGTCTCTGAAACCAGTAGTATACAAACACTTACACATTGAAATGGGACACTTAGGTGCAGATAGAATGGTGGCTCTGGCAAGAGAACGCTTCTTTTGGCCAAAGATGAGGCAGGAGATGGAACACTATATAACCAAAATGTGTCGCTGCATTAAGAGAAAAAAACCAAACAGAACAACCAGAACAGCCATTCAGAGTATAAAAACGTCTGCACCATTCGAGATGATCTCCATTGATTACGTGCATGTGGACAAGTGTAAGGGAGGTGAGGAGTATATACTGGTCGTCGTTGATCATTTCACTAAATATGCACAGGCATATGCAACGAGAGACAAGTCGGGGAAGACAGCAGCCAGAAAGCTTTTCGACGACTTCATCATGCGTTTTGGAATCCCATCAAAGATACACCACGACCAGGGAAAAGAATTTGAAAACAATCTCTTCCGGAAGCTCCAAGACTACTGTGGTATTCGTCACTCCCGCACTTCTCCATATCATCCGCAAGCTAACCCCGCAGAACGCTTCAATAGAACACTGTTAGGAATGCTGCGCACCTTGGAAGAGTCCCAAAAATCAAGGTGGAAAGAGCACCTTAACAAAGTAGTCCATGCCTATAACTCAACAGTGCATGAAGCAACGGGATTTTCTCCATTCTTTCTTCTCTTTGGCCGTGAACCAACACTCCCAGTGGACCTGATGTTCCCCAGGAAAGGAGAAGAGGAAAATCGGTCCCAGGCTGGCTATGCAGAGAAATGGAGAGAGGTCATGCAGGAAGCTTACACCATTGCAAGGCAGAATATGAAGAAAAGTGCACGAAGAGGACAGAAAAACTATAATCGGCATGCATGGAGCTCTACCCTAAAATCAGGTGACCATGTCCTAGTGAGAAACCTTACACCCAGAGGCGGCACGGGGAAACTGCGCAGCTACTGGGAGGATGTGATTTATGTGGTCATGGGAAGGAAAGGCCCAGAGAGTCCAGTGTACGTGGTTGAGCCGTTGCAAGGAGCAGGAAGAAGACGTGTTTTGCACCGAAACTTACTCCTGCCGTGCCCATACCTGGTTGAAGAGCAGGTGGATGAAACCAACCTGAAAGAGAAGAACAGCAAAAACAAAACAAAACAGAGAACGAGAAGACAGCAAATAGCCAAGAATGACACGTCCTCAACTAACACGGACAGTTCCAGTGAGGAGGATTATCATATGTGGACGGCAGTGAGACAAGTAGAACTGCCCCTCAATGCCAAAGCAAGGGAGTTCCACCCCGGGAGTGAAACGCCCAGAGTCACAGCTGAGATGGCGGTTACACCTGAAGAGCATCCTGAAGGGGAAAACATGGAAGAGAAGCATGGTGTGGAGGAGAACGGTGAGGCTCCAGTTGTGGACCAGGAGGGTGAGCAGAGGGATGTTGAAACATGGAGGGGGAGGCCTAAGAGAGAGCGACAATCCAGGCGTATCTACACCTATGATCAGCTCGGCCAACCGACCTTTCATCGGCTGAAAACCTGTCCTGTTAGTGTGAGAGGGCCCTCGGGAATCAGTAATGACCTGCCGACCAGATCATCATCCATGTATCCTTCTTTGTGCTGAATAGAGTCATATACACACACAGAATACTTTGATAAGTTAGTTTATTTCTGTTTTTTTTTGATAAAAGTTATAGTTCATGGGGAAATAGTATTTAACACACGTTACAGAATATAAAAACGGGTGGTCTGAATATTTATTTGAATAAGTAAGTACAGAAAATCGGGGTACTGAGCTAGTATTTTGAGTTAAGACAGCAGTGTGGTACAGCCTAAAAAGTAATAAGTAGTAGTACACATAGGTACTGTAAAGAGTAGACTTCCTGAGTAAATGGCAATGATATGTGTGTATACACAGCTCTGAGTGTACATGGTAATTTTCTTGTCCCATTTTCGAAGATTCGGGGGGCCCACCGATGCTTCTATGGACTATGCACTCTTCAATACTGATGGACTGTGAACATGTAGTCTTGTATTGTGGTCATGAGAGACTTTTGGAAGGGAAGTGAAAGACTGGACTGTTGAAAGAGTACCGCCGTATTATCCTGTGGAAAGAGACATGTGATGTGTGTGATATAAACCTGTTCACTTACCTTCCCTTAAAGTATAAAAATGCTGGAGAATTAGGAAAATGTCTAGCAACATTTTGTTTTTGTGGGGGAGGGTGTTGCAACCTAGAATAAATGTTCATTGTTATTATTATTATTATTTGACTTGCATTGTTATTATTATTATTATTATTATTTGATTTGCATTTTTTATAGGGGAAATTGCACTGAAACGGTTAAAAAAGAAAAGTGAAAATGTGTTCTTAATTTCCATGTTAATTAAGCTTATATTTTATGTTCGGGCAGAGTTGGGGGACGTCATCAGCGGGCGCCGGTGGTGTTTTTCCGGCAGTGGTTAGCAGTGTGCAGCTAGTCCGTGTATGTGTTGAAAACTACACAAAAAGTACTTGAACTGGGAAGAATAAAGTTGCCGAATGATGAGACGGAGTCATGTCTGCTTGAGGGTGCAACAGTTTCTTGAGTTGTCATTATTTTCTGATATACATTGGTTTTTGTATTTTTATTTCTTTCGCATGTTAATTTTGACGTCCTATTGCTGGGTGTATTAATTGTTTTTTTCTTTGGTCTGCCAGGAGCTGCGGGCCTCTGGTACGTGGCAGCCAGATCCCCTGGTGGTGGTGTTTCCAACCTCGTGTGGTGTCCTTGGTTTGGTGTGTCACGTGGTGTTTTAGGTTGTGCCCTTGCTCCCCCCCTGGCTGCTGCGGTAAGTCCACCTCCCTGCTCCCTGTACCACCACCTCTGCCTCTGGTTATTCCCCAGCAATAGCGACACCTTTGGTTTGGTTTAAATATTGATTGTCTTTTGGTTTCATTTTGTTATAATAAAAAGCTTTTGTTGTACGAGAAATCACGCCTCCAGCCCTGATTTGTAAGCCGACCTGTGGGACCTTAACCTTAGTTGGTTTTAACTATCTCCAGGGGCGAAATTCCCCTGGTGGCGTTGTCACCACTTTACATTCTGCTACAGTATCATTTAATCGTGAGGTTTGTGTCTTTAAATTAGGTTTGTGGCCTGAGACGTTTGGTTTAAACTTTACACAGGTTTAGGTTTAAAAACGGTCGAATAATTAAAAATAAACATGTATAGGCGTTCAGAAAACTGTGTTAACTCAATGAAAATTAAGAAATGCTGATAGATTTAGTGATAATTTTACTCTGAAGTGAGCGTTTGGGCTGCAGAGGTGTATTTAGTGAAAAAGTAAAAAAATATTTAAGTCCTGATCTGAGGTAGATTTGATTAGAAATGTGTATTTTATTTCATACTTTATAAATATTAGAAAATTGATTGTTTTTTGTGTGTTTTTGTTTATTTTTAGCAGCCAGTGATGTTCAGTTAGACTGGGTGAAATGTAGTTTGCATTGTTTGTGTTTGAATTTTTCTGTGATTCATTTGAATAATGTTGGTAATGTTTAATCTAAAGATTTGATATTTGTAATGTGATGAAATTATATATTTTTTTAAATCACTGTATACTAACCTATTTCTTTATTCATTAAATTACTTTTTAGTTTTAGGTTTTTTCCCTGACAGCGCTGGAACGCAAGGCTGGGTCCAGAGCTGGGCAGGACCTCCGGGTTTGGTCCCAGGCTTGCCTGAACCTCCGGGTTCGGTCCCAGACTGGGCAGAACCTCCGGGTTTGGTCCCAGGCTGGGCCGAACTTCTGGGTTTGCTCCCGACCTGGTACTTGACTCCAGAAGCAGCAGAAGACCTTGAAGAACCAGAAGACCTTGAAGAACCAGAAGACCTTGAAGAACCAGAAGACACAGACGCCCCTGAGGAGGAGCTTCCTGAGTGGACTGCGTTCTACTTCGACGAGGTGACCCCTGGCTGGGAGACCCCTGAGGAGTCTGCTTGCTCAGCCTCCAGTGACTCTGAAGGTGAGTATTCCCAGGAGTCACCACTTGGACGCAGTGTCTCCAGGAAGAGGTACGTAGACGGTTCTGAGGAACCTGCATCGTCCGACTCTGACAGTCACTGTGAGCCTGGGACGAAGAGGCCGAGACGGGACGACAGCTCTGACTCATCTTAGAGTCATCTGTACTTTTCCTTTTCCTGCTCCTCTCCATCTATGAGCAGAGTTCCCCGTTTGTACCCGGCTTCCTTGTTTCAGGTAAGTTGGCCTTTGCGTCTTGCGAGACGACTGATGTCCCAGGCAACGACTGGTACCGGGACTTTTTTAATGGTAAGGATTTTATTTTTTGTTTCTTTATGACAGGCCACAGTTGGAGTGGTTGTCCTGTCACTGTTATGAAAACATGCATAATATATTAGGTTGAGTTAGGTTAGAGTTAAAAATTAGAGATAACCTTTTTAATCCCAGCAAGTGAGGACAGGAGGAGACATCAACAGAGGACAGAGACTAAAGAAGACTTCTTTATCAACCACAACAATGTAAGTAAAAATACTGAACACACCTTTACTGTAAAAATAAACTTGACTTTGTAATAATGCTTGTAAAATGTTAAACAGGAGCACCAGCATCCACAGCTGCTTGAGGAGGAAACATCAGCAGAAAGCAAAACAATTAATGTAAGTAAAGTCTCTCATTAGCACAGAAAGACACTGAAGTAATGTTTAATGTAAAAATAGAGGTGATTTTATACTAATGCCTGTAAAATGTTGGACTGGAACAACAGCATCCACTGATGGAGGAGGAGGATGATGAAGATGGAGGACAGGAGCACCAGTATCCACAGCATCCTGAGGAAACATCAACAGGGGACAGAAAGACTTCTATTCACCAAAACAATGTAAGCAAAAATACTACACGTTTAACAAAAAATATGTAGACATTACGCTATACTAATGCCTGTAAAATGTCAGACAGGAGTGCCAGCATCCACTGATGGAGGAGGAGGATGAAGAAGATGGAGGACATTAGCACCAGTATCCACAGCTGCCTGAGGAGGAAACATCAACAGAAAGCAAAACAATCAAAACAATTAATGTAAGTAAAGCCTCTCATTGGCACAGAAAGACACTGAACTAATGTTTAATGTAAAAATAGAGGTGACTTTATACTAATGCCTGTAAAATGTTGGACTGGAACAACGGCATCCACTGATGGAGGAGGAGGATGAAGATGGAGGACAGGAGCACCAGTATCCACAGCATCCTGAGGAAACATCAACAGAGGACAGAAAGACTTCTATTCACCAAAACAATGTAAGCAAAAATACTACACGTTTAATAAAAAAAAAAAAATTGGTAGATGTTACGCTATACTAATACCTGTAAAATGTCAGACAGGAGCACCAGCATCCACAGCATCCTGAGGAGGAAACATTACCAGAGGACAGAAAGACTTCTATTCACCAAAACAATCAATGTACGTAAAGCCTCTCATTTACACAGAAAGAATCTGAATACGTGTTTAATGTAAAAATAAAGATGATTTTGATACTAATGACTGTCAATTGTCTTGTTTGATTGCAGAGTTTTGCTTCAGAGGAGAATCCGACAGTTCCAGATGTTCATCACCAGCACTGCAGTGTTTACACAGACTGCTTTGGTTTCAACTTTCTACAAAAAACTGTTGAATTTTCAACTCACTTTCCATCTGAATCCAAGCTCATCTTCATCACTGGGATGTTTCTTCATCAGTTCTTCGTACAGACTGACACAGCTCACACATGGAGAAGATGATTTATGGAATATGACATTTAGATTTTTCCTTTTCTCAACAGTATGATGCATACATCCCAACCCAAATTTCATGCATTTTTTTGGCTTAACTTGAGCCAATTTCCATCAATAAATTGCTAATGTATTATTATTGACTATTACTATTATTTTACACCAGGTTTTTGTCATGGTTCATGATTATTTATTGATCCTTTACAATCTAATGGTTCCCAGTGCTCTCCCAGTAGGTGTGACGTGGACATCTGCACACATGTAATGGTTTATAAATGAATGCACTCGTTCATGTGTGTAGTTATGTGTGCTAAGCATAACTACATACATATATATATTGTACAGTATAATAAAATGTTATTTCTTGTCTATACAATGTCTGTGAGTATTTATTAGTGGAGTACGTATACCAGGCTTAACTCTAACTACATTCATCCATGAACTCTCACCAATTCATTTGATTTAATTTAATTTTGAACATAAACAAAACAACAGTGTATCTACTACAATGAAAATGCTAATAATAGTAATTTAGAAAACAATCAAACAAAGCAAAGTGAGAATAAATGATTAAAATCCTGCACGTGAAGCCTGTACATGTTCAAAAAGGAGTAGGAGGAGATAGAAACTTATATGATTCTAACCCTTATACTAACAAATAACTTTAGGCTTTAAAGTGAGGCAGTAACAAAGCTTTACTTCACTAAATTTGGCCCTCAAAGAGTTGTACATTTCAAAATGTTACCCCATGCTGTGAACAATTCCTGGTGGGAACCCTGATTATGTTTTATATTTAAATATACAGTATATGTTCATATTCAGTCTACTATAGGATGTTTTATGTTCCGTCTTATATATTTGTTGTTTCAAGGGCTCTTACAGAAAAAAAAACTAGTAAATAAATGAATACCAAAAGCAGAAACATCTATTAGGAGTAAATATTTTTTTACTTTATTTTTTTAAATATCATTTTCTAAGTGCTGTACTAACATTAAAAAACGCAATTTCACCCATAAACTACTAACATAAATGATGGCAAAGGCCTTATAAAGTATAAACAATGTTTAAATATAACCTAAATAAAGTATTTGTTGAAAACTAACATTTCAACCAGGGGAGCTGATAAGCTGCTTACCTCCTGAATGCTTCCTCACAGAACTAAGGTAGGACCCACGAACTCACAGGAAGTAGAGTCACCGCCAAAATAAAAGTCTTCAGATAAAACATTTCAAAATAAAACCATAAAACCAAATACACCTTTTTTTTAATCAAGGCCACAGGATTTTGGTGAAATCGATCAATAAGACCACATAGGCTACACATGGACCTTTTCACCTTCAGAAAACACCTCTAAACACACTTATTCTGGACTTGCTTTTAATGTGTAGCCATTTTATCTTGTAGTTTATCTATTGTTTATTACATTGTCTTTTTACTTTTGCTTCTATGCCTCAGTATTTTTACCTATTGTTTACACACTGCGTTTTTTATCCCTGTAAAACGTCTTTGAGCACAGAAAAAGCGCTATATAAATAAAATGTATTATTATTAATATTATTCATAATAATAATAATAATAATAATAATAATACCAATAGCCTAGCAAGAGCATTGTCACTTGAGGAGCCAATAAATGATTGTAAAAATTAAATTACCTACGTCTT
Source organism: Gouania willdenowi (assembly GCF_900634775.1). Lineage (NCBI taxonomy): Eukaryota > Metazoa > Chordata > Actinopteri > Blenniiformes > Gobiesocidae > Gouania > Gouania willdenowi. Next base: position 18,676 of record NW_021145237.1, on the reverse strand, counting down.
CATGCTGTCTAGCTGAAATATGTGTTTGTGTGTTTTTTTTTTGTTTTTTTTTTGTCGTAATACACTAGTAATTGAATTTTTGACAGCCTTTATGCTAACTGCTCGTGATCTTACCTCAAACAATCTAAAACCTAAATAACTCACATAGTATTTTCCCTTTAAAGTGGCCTCAACAGTGTAATATTTGGGTTCAGCATTAAGATAATAACAAGTAACTAAAAACTCCAAATAGCAACTTTTTTGTGTTCAAAAATTGTTCGATTTGTCCCGATAGAGCAAGTATTGGCGGAGTTACAGTAAATTAAAGTAATCACAGTGAGACGTTCAAAGTCCGTAGGAAACCTGCCCATCAAAATTAACTTTACGCGCAAAACCTGACGTGAAAGTAAACATATGGTCATGCTACGTAAATATATTATTTTATAAGTCATATGAAACGTTTAGAGAGCCCATATAAATGCATACACATAAAAAAAATATATAGTCGTGTTACTTGATACATTTTGTACGTGTGTACGTGAACGTGACAAGGAGGAGGCGTTATTTAAAAATCACCTGCTGATTTTCAGTTACTCTGCGAGCAGCGAGAGACGGAGACAGACGTGCGGAGAGCTTTGAACAGAGAAAACGTTTACCAGACCCACAGAAAAGTCTCTTTAGAGACTCCTACAGAACCAGAACCAGACCAGGACTTCAGACCCGTACCATACAGAGAAGGACTTCAAACCAGAGGACAAGTTAAGACCAGGAGGAGACCATGGGGCCACGCATGGCAGAGTGTCCAGAGTGTAAGTCATGTTGAATTATTCTCATCTGATAAACCTACTTTAATCATTAGCATTAAACATGATGGAGGCTAAACATTGTATCATTTAATCGTGAGGTTTGTGTCTTTAAATTAGGTTTGTGGCCTGAGACGTTTGGTTTAAACTTTACACAGGTTTAGGTTTAAAAACGGTCGAATAATTAAAAATAAACATGTATAGGCGTTCAGAAAACTGTGTTAACTCAATGAAAATTAAGAAATGCTGATAGATTTAGTGATAATTTTACTCTGAAGTGAGCGTTTGTGCTGCAGAGGTGTATTTAGTGAAAAAGTAAAAAAAATTTAAGTCCTGATCTGAGGTAGATTTGATTAGAAATGTGTATTTTATTTCATACTTTATAAATATTAGAAAATTGATTGTTTTTTGTGTGTTTTTGTTTATTTTTAGCAGCCAGTGATGTTCAGTTAGACTGGGTGAAATGTAGTTTGCATTGTTTGTGTTTGAATTTTTCTGTGATTCATTTGAATAATGTTGGTAATGTTTAATCTAAAGATTTGATATTGTAATGTGATGAAATTATATATTTTTTTAAATCACTGTATACTAACCTATTTCTTTATTCATTAAATTACTTTTTAGTTTTAGGTTTTTTTCCCTGACAGCGCTGGAACGCAAGGCTGGGTCCAGAGCTGGGCAGGACCTCCGGGTTTGGTCCCAGGCTTGCCTGAACCTCCGGGTTCGGTCCCAGACTGGGCAGAACCTCCGGGTTTGGTCCCAGGCTGGGCCGAACTTCTGGGTTTGCTCCCGACCTGGTACTTGACTCCAGAAGCAGCAGAAGACCTTGAAGAAGCAGAAGACCTTGAAGAACCAGAAGACCTTGAAGAACCAGAAGACACAGACGCCCCTGAGGAGGAGCTTCCTGAGTGGACTGCGTTCTACTTCGACGAGGTGACCCCTGGCTGGGAGACCCCTGAGGAGTCTGCTTCCTCAGCCTCCAGTGACTCTGAAGGTGAGTATTCCCAGGAGTCACCACTTGGACGCAGTGTCTCCAGGAAGAGGTACGTAGACGGTTCTGAGGAACCTGCATCGTCCGACTCTGACAGTCACTGTGAGCCTGGGACGAAGAGGCCGAGACGGGACGACAGCTCTGACTCATCTTAGAGTCATCTGTATTTTCCCTTTTCCTGCTCCTCTCCATCTATGAGCAGAGTTCCCCGTTTGTACCCGGCTTCCTTGTTTCAGGTAAGTTGGCCTTTGCGTCTTGCGAGACGACTGATGTCCCAGGCAACGACTGGTACCGGGACTTTTTTAATGGTAAGGATTTTATTTTTTGTTTCTTTATGACAGGCCACAGTTGGAGTGGTTGTCCTGTCACTGTTATGAAAACATGCATAACATATTAGGTTGAGTTAGGTTAGAGTTAAAAATTAGAGATAACCTTTTTAATCCCAGCAAGTGAGGACAGGAGGAGACATCAACAGAGGACAGAGACTAAAGAAGACTTCTTTATCAACCACAACAATGTAAGTAAAAATACTGAACACACCTTTACTGTAAAAATAAACTTGACTTTGTAATAATGCTTGTAAAATGTTAAACAGGAGCACCAGCATCCACAGCTGCTTGAGGAGGAAACATCAGCAGAAAGCAAAACAATTAATGTAAGTAAAGTCTCTCATTAGCACAGAAAGACACTGAAGTAATGTTTAATGTAAAAATAGAGGTGATTTTATACTAATGCCTGTAAAATGTTGGACTGGAACAACAGCATCCACTGATGGAGGAGGAGGATGATGAAGATGGAGGACAGGAGCACCAGTATCCACAGCATCCTGAGGAAACATCAACAGGGGACAGAAAGACTTCTATTCACCAAAACAATGTAAGCAAAAATACTACACGTTTAATAAAAAATATGTAGACATTACGCTATACTAATGCCTGTAAAATGTCAGACAGGAGTGCCAGCATCCACTGATGGAGGAGGAGGATGAAGAAGATGGAGGACATTAGCACCAGCTATCCACAGCTGCCTGAGGAGGAAACATCAACAGAAAGCAAAACAATCAAAACAATTAATGTAAGTAAAGCCTCTCATTGGCACAGAAAGACACTGAACTAATGTTTAATGTAAAAATAGAGGTGACTTTATACTAATGCCTGTAAAATGTTGGACTGGAACAACGGCATCTACTGATGGAGGAGGAGGATGAAGATGGAGGACAGGAGCATCAGTATCCACAGCATCCTGAGGAAACATCAACAGAGGACAGAGACTTCTATTCACCAAAACAATGTAAGCAAAAATACTACACGTTTAATAAAAAAAAAAAAAATAGGTAGATGTTACGCTATACTAATACCTGTAAAATGTCAGACAGGAGCACCAGCATCCACAGCATCCTGAGGAGGAAACATTACCAGAGGACAGAAAGACTTCTATTCACCAAAACAATCAATGTAAGTAAAGCCTCTCATTTACACAGAAAGAATCTGAATACGTGTTTAATGTAAAAATAAAGATGATTTTGATACTAATGACTGTCAATTGTCTTGTTTGATTGCAGAGTTTTGCTTCAGAGGATAATCCGACAGTTCCAGATGTTCGTCACCAGCACTGCAGTGTTTACACAGACTGCTTTGGTTTCAACTTTCTACAAAAAACTGTTGAATTTTCAACTCACTTTCCATCTGAATCCAAGCTCATCTTCATCACTGGGATGTTTCTTCATCAGTTCTTCGTACAGACTGACACAGCTCACACATGGAGAAGATGATTTATGGAATATGACATTTAGATTTTTCCTTTTCTCAACAGTATGATGCATACATCCCAACCCAAATTTCATGCATTTTTTTGGCTTAACTTGAGCCAATTTCCATCAATAAATTGCTAATGTATTATTATTGACTATTACTATTATTTTACACCAGGTTTTTGTCATGGTTCATGATTATTTATTGATCCTTTACAATCTAATGGTTCCCAGTGCTCTCCCAGTAGGTGTGACGTGGACATCTGCACACATGTAATGGTTTATAAATGATTGCACTCGTTCATGTGTGTAGTTATGTGTGCTAAGCATAACTACATACATATATATATTGTACAGTATGATAAAATGTTATTTGTTGTCTATACAGTGTCTGTGAGTATTTATTAGTGGAGTACGTATACCAGGCTTAACTCTAACTACATTCATCCATGAACTCTCACCAATTCATTTGATTTAATTTAATTTTGAACATAAACAAATGAAAATGCTAATAATAGTAATTTAGAAAACAATCAAACAAAGCAAAGTGAGAATAAATGATTAAAATCCTGCACGTGAAGCCTGTACATGTTCAAAAAGGAGTAGGAGGAGATAGAAACTTATATGATTCTAACCCTTATACTAACAAATAACTTTAGGCTTTAAAGTGAGGCAGTAACAAAGCTTCACTTCACTAAATTTGGCCCTCAAAGAGTTGTACATTTCAAAATGTTACCCCATGATGTGAACAATTCCTGGTGGGAACCCTGATTATGTTTTATATTTATATATACAGTATATGTTCATATTCAGTCTACTATAGGATGTTTTATGTTCTGTCTTATATATTTGTTGTTTCAAGGGCTCTTACAGAAAAAAACTAGTAAATAAATGAATACCAAAAGCAGAAACATCTATTAGGAGTAAATATTTTTTTACTGTATTTTTTTAAATATCATTTTCAAATAATCAAGCCACTTTAGCCCTTCAGGATGTTAGTTGTTGTTAGCTTGTTTAAAATAATTTAGTTGGTTTAAAATATGGCATTAAAGGCTTGTTTCTTGTTCTGTTTAGATTGTTAAAAAAATCATTTTCTTTTAGTCTTGGTATTTTATTTTTTAATAACTTTACATGGTTTAATGTAGTTTAAACTAAGAATTTAAACTTGTGCCGTTTTGCTTCTTTTTACTTCAAATGAGCACAAAAAGTTATTGATTTATCATATTTGACTTTGTGTTGGATTTCTTCTGTTTCAGGATTTATTTCATACGCAGTAACACATTTTTTCTGTGTTTAAAAAAAAAAAGTTGTAAATGTTTCCTTTTTTTTTAGCCAAAAATATATTTTCACAGGAATATGTTTATTTCAAGTTTCATTCATCCTGCTGTGATATGTACATTAAGAAAGATGACACACAAATTTACCTACATCTTTTTTCACCTTCAAGTAATAGAACACAAAAGTCCTGTTGGTAGGTTTTGTTGTTGTTATAAATACTGTAATTTCTCATGAAATGCACTAGATGACAGCAGATCTCATTATATCCTCAAAGGTTTGCAATGATTCTGTAAAAAAAAAAAAAAAAAAAAAATGTTTGGGTCTCATTCTAAAAACACAGGAACCTCATCAACGAGAGAGATACTATATATACGTTTCTTAATAGAAAGTGTTTCAAAGTGTCAAACAAAAAAGGTCCACAGTGCTTCTAACACTGACAAGGGCAACTTGTGGCTCAGGGGCCACATGTGGCCTTCAGTATAATTTTGTGCAGACCCAAAGTAACTCTACAAAATAACATAAACCACAGCAACACAAAATTACACAAAATGACTCTAAAACTTTAAAAAAGGACAATAAAAATTCACAAAATGACAATAAAAATCAGCCAATCAACCCACTGCAAAGACATACGAAATCACAAAAAAAAACAAAACAGAAAAACACAAAATGACTACAAAAATAAGTTTAAACTAGACAAGACCTGTATTTGAAAGGCGAATACGTATTTGGCAATTAACAATTGGCAAAAATAACAACCTGTATCTGGATTTGTTGACAAGTTATATAATGCAGGAAAAACAGAAGACTGACCTTGACCTTAAATATGACCTTGAGCAAAGGTCAAAGCACACAAAATGACTACAAAAACCGAAATATCCACAAAATGACAACAAAAAATGACAATAACAGCAAACGCTACAGAATGACTCGATGAACACACAAAATGACATAAAAAACAAAATGAATCCAAAAAACAGAAAAATACATAAATTGTCCCGATAGAGCAATTATTGGCGGAGTTACAGTAAATTAAAGTAATCACAGTGAGACGTTCAAAGTCTGTAGGAAACCTGCGCATCCTAATTAACTTTACGCGCAAAACCTGACGTGAAAGTAAACATATGGTCATGCTACGTAAATATATTATTTTATCAGTCATATAAAACGTTTAGAGAGCCCATATCAATGCATACTAGGGCTATTATTAATAATAATAATAATAATAATAATAATAATAATAATAATAATAATAATAATAATAATAGCATTAGCCTAGCATTAACATTGACTATCATTAGCATTAGCCTTGCAATACCAATAGCCTAGCGAGAGCATTGTCACTTGAGGAGCCAATAAATGATTGTAAAAATTAAATTACCTACGTCTTCATGCTGTCTAGCTAAAATATGTGTTTTTGTCGTAATACACTAGTAATTCAATTTTTGACAGCCTTTATGCTAACTGCTCGTGATCTTACCTCAAACAATCTAAAACCTAAATAACTCACATAGTATTTTCCCTTTAAAGTGGCCTCAACAGTGTAATATTTGGGTTCAGCATTAAGATAATAACAAGTAACTAAAAACTCCAAATAGCAACTTTTTTGCGTTCAAAAATTGTTCGATTTGTCCCGATAGAGCAAGTATTGGCGGAGTTACAGTAAATTAAAGTAATCACGGACTTCCGGTTTGGCTGATGGAGTAGAGAGACGTAACAGGACCAAGCTCCCGGGCTAAAAGCTTTTTACACACAATAAAAACTCTAATAACTGGTTTTTAACGACGGGTAGTGTGTGACTGTAAGATAAAGATGCCCAAAACCCAGAAAAAGGACAGAGATACGCCGGAATTAAGAGAGAAAACACTCCACATTGACGGCGCTAACCACGCTGCGAAAGAAGCTACAGCTAGCGCTCCCACCGTCAACATGCTTGAGGCAGAAAGAGCAGGAGCAGGTAACTCCGACGGAGATGTGATTCGAGTTATCAAAGAACTGAAACTTGACCTAAAAAGAGATAACGACAACCTAGCAAAGAAAATTAACGACATGGGACTGGAAATTAACGCCAAACTTGACGGAATGGCAGCTGAGCTCCAAAAACAAACCGAAAGGCTCGAAGAGGCAGAGACCCGCATCGAGCACGTATACAGGGTTTGTGGTTGGGATTGGCCCGTGTTTAACTCAATTTGTTTCCATTTAGCCTGATAATCTGGAGAACACCAGCAGACAATATATCTCATCTGAGCAGCTAAATAATACTCCTTCAGGTTTGGTAGTGACAGTCCGCCTCTATCTTTGTTCGGATGTAAAGTTGTGAATTTAACCCTTGGTTTCTTTCTTGCCCAAATAAATTTTGAGATTTGTTTATTCCAGGCTATAAATTGAGATTCTGGTATCTTGATTGGTAATGCTGAAAAAAGAAACAGTAACCTTGGCAGCACATTCATTTTTATAGTTTCAATTCTAGCGCTGAAATTTATACTGAAAAAAATTTAACATTGGCTTAACCTACAATTTGTATAGTAATCATTTACATGTAAATATTGTAATTGGCTCAACAAAGAAAATGTTAATTGAGATAATTAACTTTTTCTTGTTGAACCAAGTAATAAAACATTCATTATTACAATTGAAACATTTGTAGTTGGGTTAATGTTCAAAAGTTCATTGAGTCAATTTAAAATCATTAATTATGATTTCTGGGCCAATTTAAAATTCTACATTGGATTAATATACTTTTATGGTTTAATTAAATCTTTTTATACTAATCAATTATTTTATTTTGTCCTAATTTTCTAAATAATTTCAAAACACATTGGCATCATTTGACTTTTTATTCAAACAGTGGTCAGGATAACATTTTGTCGGGTTACAAATGCAAAAATAAATAAAAAATATTTATAGATTTGGAGTTTGAACAATGTTTAAAGGGACACACCACCATTTGGGCAAATATGCTCATTTCCCACCTCCCCTCGAGTTAAACAATAGAGTTTTACCTTTCCCCTGTTCATCCAGCTGTTCTCTGAGTCTGGAGACCCCATTTGTGGCTTTAGTTTAGCATGAATCATTGAATCGGATTAGACCATTAGCAATTAGCATTAGGTGTTATCAGCCTAATCCGATTCAATGATTCATGCTAAGCTAAAGCCACAAATGGGGTCGCCAGACTCAGAGAACAGCTGGACGAACAGGGGAAAGGTAAAACTCAATAGTTTGGAAAATGAGCATATTTGCCCAAATGGTTGTGTCTCTTTAACTTGAATATTTTCAGCTTCTCCCTACAAAAACTGATCTTGTCAGTCTCTTTACCCAAGCAGTTACACAACATAGTTCCAGAAAAAGTGCTTGTAGGTAGTCATTCTTTTTGTTCATTTTCTTGTCATCCAGTCCCATAAGAACCTTCTGAACAAACTCAAATGTACGTCCACACGACTTTGGGTACTGCATGTTGAGGGCATAAATGAGCCCAAACAGCATGACGAATCCGTCGACCACCGAATGCAGATCAGCCATAACCTCTTCGCCTTCCAGAATGATTTTCACATCTGTGGGCGTTAGGATGACTGCCATGGTCTCTACTTCCACATTCGAATCTTGCAGGTCCTGCAAAACAGCAAATTAACACAAAATATAACTCACAATTAATACAATGGTTTTATGGTCAATCATGAACTGCATCCAAAAGAATTTTAGAACACACTGCTCCTTTTTATGCGACTTAGAGACTATGGATGAGTGACCCTCAACACCTGTGAGGGCACCAACCGCTTTAAATACTGTGCGTATCTGCTTCGATCAGTTCTGTTTTATTTAACTTACAGAAATATTACGAGTGCATAGGGTAATTAATCGTATCATTTGAGTTTTCAGAACATTTCAGTCATTTATACAGTACTTTTCATCTTCTTTAGGGTACTTTGAACCTTTAAAACAGCAACATTAGATTAACAACAGCCTTTCATGTTTTTTTAATAAAGTTTAATTTGAGTTTAAGAAAAAAATCCATTGTTTTTTATGCACAAGGCTGGGAGGAGCGCACATTGTTACATTCTTGATTCAGTTTTGTTAGAGCCTTGCAGGGGAGAAGTCTAAACTCCATAATATGAACATAACCAGAACACAGCAAAACTGTTTTATTGAAAAAGAAAAAAAGTCCACACAATCTGTGATTTGTATCATGATAAAAACAGCTTTTTGTGTTTTCAAGTAAAGATAAGTTTATGCATCATATTTTGTGAATTTATGCTCAACTTTTAGAAAGTTGCGTATGAATTTTTATTTTACATGTACGTCTTTGACAGCCATTTTACCCCATAGTATCCATTCAAATTTCTATTGTGCATCCCTCATTTTAAAGTATCCATTTATCCCCAATGTGCTTTACACTTGAGAAAGTATGCAAGATTTTTTTTTAGTAAAAAAAAATTAGAAGTCAATGCCAAGAGTAATTTAATTAAAATTGTATGATGTTTTTTTCAATCTATTCTGAAGAAATTTTTGGAGCCTTGAGTTTATGATTTTCAAACACTACCTAACGTTTAATTACGGCTACAGAAAAGTTCGAGAACTCTTAATTACAAACTGCCAATTGATGTGGAGCTTTCGATGTTAAACAAAGACAAGTTTTATTTACATTGTTTAACCTGTTATACCTGATGTTCTTTGATGATTGCATCCCCAGGGTCTCCCAGGAAAACCATCAGTAACTTCAGAAGACACTGCCTTCGTGTAGATGCGTTCAGTGAACCGTTTGATGAAGCCTGTGAAAAAAATAAAACTATGACTACTGAAATGTTTACGTTATGTTCTAAATATTTGCTCATTTTTTACTACTTTAATTTAAGTTATGCCTCTTTGACATTGAAAAAGATTGTGTTCATGTGACAACATTCTAATCAGCCAATAGTTTAAACCAATGACTATAAAAATAGTTTGACAATATATCAGCTCCGGCTGCTGCAGCAGGTGCCATTTGAGCGCCGTCTGTGTTTTGGCCGCAGCATAAGAGATAACCCTGCCCATTTCCATGTAGGCAAACGGCAAAATTTTCGACTTTGAAAAATTAATTTCTCAGCCTTATAAGGATTCTATGTACTCGTTTTGGGTTAATAGCATACATTTTCATGTGCTGTAATGGGTGTAGTACATTGTTTCATTGATTATCCGTTTCAATAGATGTTCTTGAAAAAATTACTGTTACGACAATGAGCCATGTGGCAGCAGGAGTAAGGGAAAATGAGGGCTTCGGTGGCAACATCGAAACCATGTCGTCCATCTTTTTTTTTTTTTCTTTTTTTTTTTACAGGCCTTGGTTTAAACCCGAGGTGGAGGGCGGGTAAAAATTCTATTGTGGTAACTATGGTAACCATCAAAATGCAGATTTCTTTTTCATGTGGCCCATCCACATGAAACAAAAACTGTCAGAAATTTCAAAGTCTTCTCTGTCAGCACATATAAGCTTAGATCCAATCAGCGTTTCATAAAGCAAGTTAATTTCAACTAATTAAAAAAAAAAAAAAAAACTTGTGAGCATGCTTCATCTTTACTCTAGTTACCTCATCATGATCATGTAGAATCCCTGCAGCATTGTCTCCAATAGCTCCTCCTTTCCTTCTTACAACTTCCATGAGTTTGGCAGCGTGTTTATTCAACTGTGCAGCAAATGTAGTCTCCAATGGACGTGTAGTGATCCTTAAAAACTCTGCAGTGATCTAAAAAACACAAAAATCAAAGCTTATAAACACCAAGACAGATTACTTTTGATTTGTATGTTACACGCAATGTAGATGTACTTTGCAAGCATCGTTTACTTTGTAATGGGCTTCACACACGGGGAGCGACAAACGTCAGCGTCAGGCGAAACTTGTTGCCACCCAGGTGAAACCAAACACGGGATGCTATAAATCGCCACGCGATTTTCGCCTTATCGCGCAAGTTCAATAGAAAATGATGGAGCGACGTCGCCCCCCATGTGTCGAGCCCATAATACATAGTCTAAGATTGACAACATACCTCCGCTTGTTGAAAAAGTGGTGGCCACCTTTCCCTGACACATTGTCACTTTAAAATTAGGTCCTTTATAAATCTTACGTTTCAAATAAAATAAACTTAAACACTCACAAATCTTTTGATACAGGCTTATACATTAGGTGTACTTACCCAGAAGGAGTTTACCAGCCAGTAGCAGCACAACAGAGAGTTGGCCTTTGAGTCACCACCCTATTGCTGTGGTGTGGGATACTCCCTGTGCAGACAGAAAAGGAAAAATATTAACTATTGTTGAATAAGTCACAGTTAAGGGCAATAAAGTGACTTGAAATCCAGAGCAAATGTTATGTAGTTTAACATATTGAAGATTTAATCGTTTTTAAAGCTAGGCTTACCCTGAGCTAATTCTGGGGTGATTTTGAACGTGCCAAATTATCAACTCACTTTGGGATTGAATCCCATATAAAGAGTGGGGGCCAGGGAGCCCCAGGCCACCCCCCCACGGCCGAGCAACCCCCCAGACGCCCCCAAGATCCCAGGCTGAGAGGCAGCCACTGCCCCCCACACACACAACCGAGGAGGCCCCAAGCAGCCGAGCACCCAGCGTATCCCGCCACCGACCCCAACCCCCAACCCTAAGGCCCCGCGCCAGCATCCCGCCCGCCCACCCAACCCCCGAGGGGAGGGCCCAGAGAGCCCCCCGCCCGAGACCCCAGCAGCGGAGCCAAGGCCCACGCCCAGCTGACGGCCAGAGCCGCGCCGAACGGGCAGCCAGCGGGCACTCGCCGGCGGGCCTAGAGCCAGCAGGGACCAGACCCCAGGCCAGAACGGAAGCAGCACCTAGAGCAGCGCCCCCAGGGACAGCGACCACGCGGTTAATTCGAAGACCTCAGTTAAGCCGTGCAAATGCGCCACATAAAACACAGACGTCGGGGGTTTATTATTATAGGTAAAACATATTGGTCAAACTACTCGCATGATAATGGAGCTTTACTTACCTTTTACCGCTGGGGTGGCACTAGGGTTGCCAACCGTTCCGTAAAAAACGGAATCGTTCCGTATTTAGAAAAAAATGGATGCGTTCCGTATTAAAGTAAGAAGGAACGCCATTTGTTCCGTATTTCTGTCAGAGCCAAAATGAGCAAACATTAATCAATGAACGAGAGAGGACGTTTTATTTTGAAACTGCACGGTATGCCAATTTCCTACTCTTGTGTTTTGTTGTCACCAATGAGATACGGGCACTTACATTCCCACTCAGCTCATTGGTCAAGATAGGCTCACTTGCTTGTAAGGAAGATGTGTCGGCGAAACAGAGAAAAACAAAGCAGCATGGACGACACCGGCTCGGAGAATATACAAGATTTGCCAACCAGTACTGCTTCTACAAGCACTGACAGTGCTACACCTCCCAGGAAGAAACAAAGACATTTACAAAAATATCGAGTTGAATGGGAAAAGGATCACGCATGGCTGGGGAAAGTGCATGACAATGAATATAAAGCAAACTGCATAATATGTCGGCGCGTATTTTCAATTGCCCATGGTGGCATTCATGACGTGAAACAGCATGCAAGTGGTACTGGACATGTCGAAAGACAACGGGCCAACAAAACAAGGGGAAGCCTTGACCGATTTGTTGTCCATCAGGCAACTCCAGAGGCAGATGTGGTAAGTACTTCTGGTTATAGAAACGTGCAATGAATAAATGTCAGACTCAGCATGTTATTGCCAGCGATATTACAATAGGCTTTAATGATAGTCTACAGTAGGCTATCATTAATATTTTATAATACTTTATAAATAAAATGTGATTGATTTATTGAATATAATTGCAATTGGTGGATTAATGCATAAAATGTATTTCCAAAAATAACTACAAATACATAGATAGGCTAATTGATGAGCACAAAGACCTTATACATTTCTAATAAGTTCAAACTTTTCATAGATATTTTCATATGCATATTTTCATGTGCAGACAGATATATATTAATTGCGTGTTGGTAACCCTTGATGTAACAGAGTTATTGATTATTGTAACAGAGTTATTGAATATTAGTTATTCTGTAGATATAATATGCTTCTGTTTGTTAACCTGGGTTTAGTAATACACGTCGACTATAGGCTAATAAGATAATTTATTTTTTTCCTTCTTGATAGGTGACTGCTGCAGAGGTAGCTCATGTGTACCACACAGTCAAACATGGTTTAAGTTATAACTCAGCCGACTGTGCACTCAAGTTGATCACCCGAACGCTGAGTGACTCCAACATTGCCAAGAAGATGTCCTGTGGGAGGACAAAAGCTGAGGCAATTGTGAAAGATGTCCTGTCTCCAAAGGCGATAGAAGCTGTTATCAAACAGTTGAAAAGAGATGGTAATCCACTACCATTCTCTCTTCATACAGATGCCTCAAACAAAGGCAATCACAAGATGTTTCCCTTGGCTGTACAGTTTTTCACACCAGAGAATGGGATAGTCAACAAAGTAATAGATTTTGTAGAAAATCCAGATGAGTCTGCAGAGGGAATAGTCAGATCAATCCAAAGCTCCCTTGACAACACAGGTTTATTCCTTGATCATGTGTCTGCATTCAGTGCTGATAATGCAAATGTCAATTATGGTGTCCACAATTCTGTCTTCACAAAATTGAAAGAGATCAACTGTGAGATACTTCGTGGCAACTGTCATGCACATATCATTCATAACACAGTGAGAAAAGCTCTGGACCAGCTTTCAGTGGATATTGAAAATATTGTCCTCAAAGTTTATGGCTTCTTCTCCATCTCTGCCAAAAGGAGAGAGTCTCTGAAGGAGTTCTGTGAGTTTTGTGATACTGAATTCCACGAAATCCTGCGCCATGTAGTGACCAGATGGCTGTCACTGAACCCTGCAATCACCCGCCTGCTCCAAAATTGGATGCCACTAAAATCATATCTGATTAGCATTGGTGAGGAATGTCCAAAGCGTCTTCAAACATTGCTGAGGTTGAGAAAAGACGCTCCTGGACCAGAGGAGGAGGCAGACATTGTAGAAGTGTACCTTCTCTTTTGCAGTAATATCATGTCCTTGTTTGAGGAGGTGGTGAAGAAGCTGGAGACAAACGTAACTTCGTCTGTTGACCTTTATTGCATCATGGAATCCTTTCTGAGGAGACTAATTCAGAGAAGAGATGATGGTTTCTACGGTTATCTCACACGACAGAGGCTCCAGCATCTCTCACCATCTGAAGCTGATGTTGCCAAGCAGGAGTTTACTGCCTTCTTAAACACTGCCATTAGTTACATCCAGAAGTGGTTTGACTTTTCAGAGGAAAACTGGCTTTTTCACCTGCAGCCCCTCTCTTTAGAGTCTGGGAAGATATCTTTTGATGAGATGGAGAAGATCACTGAGCGGCTTCACATGGTTAATAGGTAAGTTAGATACAAAATGCAAATGTAAACCATGTTTTACTATTGTTGATGATTATGAAAGTCCATACAACTCATAGAAATATTCAAATAAATACATGTATATACACACACAACTTTCTACACATATAATTAATTTAGTTAAATAAACTGCAAAATACTGTATAAAGTTCTGAAATGTGTTTTATTTCTGTATTGACCACCTTATGGCCTGTGTACCATTTATGACTAACACAACCTTTCTTCTCCTCTGAAAGACTTAACATCTCCATGGACAGCCTCTATGAAGAATGCATGACCACAAATAACCTTCTTGCACACCTCACCACAGTGGCCCAAGAAAAGGAACAGTGGCAACGCAAGGGAACAGCAGAGAGGTGGATGCAAGTTCTTCAGGCAACTGATCTCCCCAACATTCAGGCTGTTGTATCCTTTGTCCTCAGCATCCCATCTTCCACTGGGTTTGTAGAAAGGATTTTCTCCTTCATGAAAAGCAAATGGACAGATGTGCGGAACAAATGTTCCATTGAACTTATTAGGAGTGAGCTTATTGTCAGCCTCAATTATGACATGTCTTGCTCAGAGTTTTACTCTGCAGCACTGAAAGACAAACAGCTCCTTGCTGCAGCAAGAAGTCAAAAGAAATACCAGTGGAAAAAGTAGGTTATGTACCACTGAGCTCTTAGGATCCCAAGGTCATTCACATTTCTGTTTCAATACAAATGAACATTCCAGGCATTTCAGGTAAAAAGGTTTTTTTTTGGCACAGTGCAATGGTTCTTTGAAATTGTCTTTACCATTTTGTACATTAACAGTCCTGTATTGCACACTGTTTTAAGTTAAAGAGGACTATTTTTTCTTAAGAGAAACCTTTTTTGCATTTTGCACATTCAGTCTTCATATCCCACTGTTTTTAGAACACGAGGACAATTCATTATTTAAAGGAAAAACTTTTTGCTTCTGTTTTTTTTGTTTTGTTGCTAGTTTGCACATTTTACAAGCTTTTAGAACTATTCAGAATAATTTCTGTTACAGAAAACAACAATTTATTTCTGTGTATTCCATGGAAGGAGGGGGGGGGGGGGGTTACATGGTGGATTTGGGTGGGAGTTGTGCCGGGGGGGGGGGGGGGGGGGGGGGGTCCTTGCTGTTGGGCAGGGGTGTTCCTTATTTTTTTTGTAGGGAGTTGGCAACCCTAGGTAGCACAGTCCAGAGTCAGTTGGTTGCGGTTGCAATGCAAGAAACTTCCAGAGCACATGTCGTGATATTTCTGCTGCTCTAATTGAGCAGAGTCAAGTGCGGTTGTTTTCAGTGCTGCCCCCTATTGGAGGTTCTAACATGACACGACGCATGCGCAAGGAGCCCTCAATAAACAAATGTTCATTAGGTCAATTTAACTGTTGTAAATAACTGTTGATTTATATTACACAATTACACCAATCAAATTTTTTAAATTATCTCACATGACTCTATCTGTATTGTTTAAATTGTACAGGACAATTTAATTTATTTACTGAAGCCAATTGCAAAAAACATATTAAATGAACAACAGCAATGTTTCACTTTTTTCAGTGTAGGTGAGACAGAAATAAAATGAATGGGTGCTAATGGCATTGTAGAACACACACTAAAACTATGGAAAATGATAAGGAAAAAATATAACTTGGAAAATGACTCTAAACTACTAATCTGGCCTTCCCAAACACTTCGATTCACAACAGCAAAAATAGATGATACTTTTAATAAATGGAGAGATAAAGGGATAACTGCGTTATGCACAATGATGGAAGATAAAACACCTAAAACATTAAAATCATTTGACAAACTTAAAAAAGAATTTGATTTAGAAAATAGCGATTTCTATAGATATCTACAGATAAGACATTTTTTTGATACTGAAATCAGAAAAGAGCTTTCAGCAGGAAAAGAATTAGTAGAAATCATAATACAAGCATACAAAGCCACTCCCTTTAAGATAGTCTCAAAACTGTATAAAAGCCTAAAACAAAATGGATCCAACACTTTTTATATAAAACAAAAGTGGGAAAGGGAGTTAAATATGACAATATCTGTGGATGAGTGGTACAGCATGTGCGATACGCAGCACACCTCCACCAGCTCAAGGAGATGGCGGGAATTTGGCTGGAAGAACTTGGTACGTTTCTTTATAACACCACAAATTTTAAAGAGAACACTGAAATGTGAACAGCTGTGCTGGAGGGGCTGTGGGCAAGCAGATGCTGACCACTCACACATCTTCTGGTTATGTCCAAAATAAAAGAATTTTGGAGGGAAGTTATCCAAGTAATGGGAGATGTACTGTGTTGTACTATACCTGTGGACCCTGTCGTTTACCTTGGCCTTGTACCGGCTGAAGTCATCTCCAAAAGTGATATCTATCTTTTTAAAATAATGACAACTGCAGCGAGAAAGAATATTACCAAAAACTGGATGAAAGTTGACCCACCAACAGTGACTCAATGGACAAATACACTGGAGGAAATATACGTAATGGAGAAATGGACTCATTATCTAAGAAACAAGTCGAGACAATTTGGGAAAAATGGGACAAAATGGATTGATTACAGGATAAAGGACTGAATCTTCACAAGGAGCACTACCCCCCTAATTTATTTATTTTCTTTTTCTTTAATTATTTATTAAAAATTATTATTATTATTATTATTATTATTTATTTATTTATTTATTTATTTATTTATTTATTTACTTATTTATTTTTTCTTACTTGTTGTCCATGTAATATAAAATTGTAAATAAAAAGTATATAAAAAAAAAAAAAAAAAAAAATTAAAGTAATCACAGTGAGACGTTCAAAGTCCGTAGGAACCCTGCGCATCCTAATTAACTTTACGCGCAAAACCTGACGTGAAAGTAAACATATGGTCATGCTACGTAAATATATTATTTTATCAGTCATATAAAACGTTTAGAGAGCCCATATCAATGCATACACATAAAAAAATATATATTCGTGTATCTTGATACATTTTGTACGTGTGTACGTGAACGTGACAAGGAGGAGGCGTTATTTAAAAATCACCTGCTGATTTTCAGTTACTCTGCGAGCAGCGAGAGACGGAGACAGACGTTCGGAGAGCTTTGAACAGAGAAAACGTTTACCAGACCCACAGAAAAGTCTCTTTAGAGACTCCTACAGAACCAGAACCAGACCAGGACTTCAGACCAGTACCAGACAGAGAAAGACTTCAAACCAGAGGACAAGTTAAGACCAGGAGGAGACCATGGGGCCACGCATGGCAGAGTGTCCAGAGTGTAAGTCATGTTGAATTATTCTCATCTGATAAACCTACTTTAATCATTAGCATTAAACATGATGGAGCCTAAACATTGTATCATTTAATCGTGAGGTTTGTGTCTTTAAATTAGGTTTGTGGCCTGAGACGTTTGGTTTAAACTTTACACAGGTTTAGGTTTAAAAACGGTCGAATAATTAAAAATAAACATGTATAGGCGTTCAGAAAACTGTGTTAACTCAATGAAAATTAAGAAATGCTGATAGATTTAGTGATAATTTTACTCTGAAGTGAGCGTTTGGGCTGCAGAGGTGTATTTAGTGAAAAAGTAAAAAAATATTTAAGTCCTGATCTGAGGTAGATTTGATTAGAAATGTGTATTTTATTTCATACTTTATAAATATTAGAAAATTGAATGTTTTTGTGTGTTTTTGTTTATTTTTAGCAGCCAGTGATGTTCAGTTAGACTGGGTGAAATGTAGTTTGCATTGTTTGTGTTTGAATTTTTCTGTGATTCATTTGAATAATGTTGGTAATGTTTAATCTAAAGATTTGATATTTGTAATGTGATGAAATTATATATATTTTTAAATCACTGTATACTAACCTATTTCTTTATTCATTAAATTACTTTTTAGTTTTAGGTTTTTTCCCTGACAGCGCTGGAACGCAAGGCTGGGTCCAGAGCTGGGCAGGACCTCCGGGTTTGGTCCCAGGTTTGCCTGAACCTCCGGGTTCGGTCCCAGACTGGGCAGAACCTCCGGGTTTGGTCCCAGGCTGGGCCGAACTTCTGGGTTTGCTCCCGACCTGGTACTTGACTCCAGAAGCAGCAGAAGACCTTGAAGAACCAGAAGACCTTGAAGAACCAGAAGACCTTGAAGAACCAGAAGACACAGACGCCCCTGAGGAGGAGCTTCCTGAGTGGACTGCGTTCTACTTCGACGAGGTGACCCCTGGCTGGGAGACCCCTGAGGAGTCTGCTTCCTCAGCCTCCAGTGACTCTGAAGGTGAGTATTCCCAGGAGTCACCACTTGGACGCAGTGTCTCCAGGAAGAGGTACGTAGACGGTTCTGAGGAACCTGCATCGTCCGACTCTGACAGTCACTGTGAGCCTGGGACGAAGAGGCCGAGACGGGACGACAGCTCTGACTCATCTTAGAGTCATCTGTACTTTTCCTTTTCCTGCTCCTCTC
>NW_021145236.1:0-52751 GCF_900634775.1 Gouania willdenowi | reverse complement strand
TTGGGTATGTTTATGTGGAGGAGTTCAGTGAGATACGGAGGAGCGAGATTATGGAGGGCCTTGAAGGTTAGGAGGAGAGTTTTGTAAGCAATGCGGTGTGTGATTGGGAGCCGGTGGAGTTGTTGGAGAACAGGGGTGATGTGGTGGATGAAAGGTGTTCTGGTGATGATCCGGGCTGCAGCATTCTGAACCAGTTGTAGTTTATGTAAGGACTTTTGGGGGAGACCTGAGAGAAGGGAGTTACAGTAATCAAGATGGGAAGTCACCAGAGAGTGGACCAGGATGGCAGTGCTGGATGAGGTGGGGGAGGGACGGAGGCGGTTGATGTTTGAAGATGGAAGTATGCAGACCAAGGACAGAACCTTGGGGAACGCCGGAGTGGAGAAGGCTGGGATGTTGAATGAACTGGGTGGCCGGAGAGATATGAAGAACTTAATCTCCAAAATCTAAAAAAAAAAAACAAAACAAAAAAAACCCTGAAATTTTTTCACATTTATTTTTAAATATTTTTATTTTTAGAATTTTTAAAATGTTTAATTTAACAAATTTTTTGAAAATAAAAAAACTTAAACAAATGTGGTTAAAAAAAAGAAATTCTCCTAATTGTATGAAATAATATAAATAAAAATAAAAGTCAGAATGAAGAGAGGAAGAGGAGAGAGAGGAGAAAAACAGACTGCAGAGAGAGAAACATGTTAAATCAATAGTTTTAATCTTAGTGTTTATTTCATTTACCTGTAATTGTTTATCTTTGTTATAATGAAGTCATATATTTAATATGTTACATTTAAACTCATAAAAACAACAAAAACGGCAAAAAAAAATTTAATTCAATAGTTTTAATCTTAGTGTTTATTTCATTTACCTGTAAATTGTTTATCTTTGTTCTAATAAGTCTTATATTTAATGTGCTAAAACCTCTCAAGCTGGTAAAACATCACATGTGCTGATAATAGCAAATAAGTAGAAAACCCCACAGTCCAAGGAATCAAAAGTCCTTACCTTGTTCATACTTTATCCCAGAGCAGCAGCAGGAGAAGAAGTGAAGCCTGCAGGGAACACAGAAGAGAATGAATGTTTGCTACTGAACAAGATTCTAGGGTGTGATGTGGGAGGGGCCTAAGGTGTTCTCTCACCTCAACAATTCTAACAAAAGGAGAGAGAGCTGTTTTTTAATCCCATCAACTAAAAGAATAACTTCATAGCAGCAAAAAAAAACATTAAATCAATAGTTTTAATCTTAGTGTTTATTTCATTTACCTGTAAATTGTTTATCTTTGTTATAATAGTCATATATTTAATTTGTTACATTTAAACTCATAAAATACAACAAAAACGGCAAAATTTTTTTTAAATCAATAGTTTTAATAAATCACTTGCAGACGACCTGATTCTGGGTCAGGGTTTCGTACGTAGCAGAGCAGCTTCACGCTGCGATCTATTGAAAGTCATCCCTCGATCCAAGCTTTTGTCAGACGCGGGGCGCCGGGCCCACTAACCCTAACCCTACAGCCATAAGGTCATGACCTTTACATTATTACTCAGGCTGATAAATCAGCACATAAGATGACGATAGCGAAATAAGTAAAAACACATTTATTCTAATAATATGTTTTTACAATTGTCAAAAACTGTCCCATAGTGTTCAAAATCTGCTAAAGTTATCCAAAAGTGTCTTATCTGCTCACCAGGTGTCCAAAAAGTTTCAGAGTTTCAAAATAAAAGCCCTAAATGTTTTTCTATGGATTATCAGAATAAAAAAAAAAAACAGTTTAAAGAAAATAGACATTAGTTTTTTATCCATAAATCCTGAATACTTTAAGTTACATGACTGAAAATCCACACCATCTATAGTGAGGAGGGGCTGGACCAGTGGTGCGATTTTGGAGGCTCTCCCCCAAGGTTTAGGGGGTCATCTGGGGTCTTAGGTGGTCAGAATGCGGCCTGTTGAAATAGAAACGGCATCCCGTGGTATGAAGGCAAGCAGCCAGAGGTCTGATTTTTACATATGTTTATGTTGCCTATAAGACGATATGGGAGGCGTCAACCCCATGCGGATCGGACCTTGCAATGCGAAGTTACAGCCGTAAGGTCACGACCTTTACAGTGGAAATGGGGGTGTAACTTGGACATCTTTTAAGATACTCAAATGAAACCAAGTGTAGGTCATAGGGGAGCCCTCAGGAGTGTGTGTGTGAAATTTCAGCTTTTTAGCTCAAAATTTGAGGTCAATAGGAGCCAAAAGGTGATTTGAGGCCTTTCGGTCAGACAGGTTACAGGGTTACAAACCCTGTAACCTGGGTTACAGGGTTTGTTTTCAAAATAGACATTAGTTTTTTATCCATTAATCCTGAATGCTTTGAGCTACATGACTGAAAATCCACACCATCTATAGTGAGGAGGGGCTGGACCAGTGGTGCGATTTTGGAGGCTCTCCCCCAAGGTTTAGGGGGTCATCTGGGGTCTTAGGTGGTCAGAATGCGGCCTGTTGAAATAGAAACGGCATCCCGTGGTATGAAGGCAAGCAGCCAGAGGTCTGATTTTTACATATGTTTATATTGTCTATAAGACGATATGGGAGGCGTCAACCCCATGCGGATCGGACCTTGCGTTGCGAAGTTACAGCCGTAAGGTCACGACCTTTACAGTGGAAATGGGGGTGTAACTTGGACATCTTTAAAGATACTCAAATGAAACCAAGTGTATGTCATAGGGGAGCCCTCAGAAGTGTGTGTGTGTGAAATTTCAGCTTTTTAGCTCAAAATTTAAGGTCAGTAGGAGCCAAAATGTGATTTAAGGCCTTTCGGTCAGACTGGCTTACAGGGTTTGTTTTCAAAATAGACATTAGTTTTTTATCCATTAATCCTGAATGCTTTGAGCTACATGACTGAAAATCCACACCATCTATAGTGAGGAGGGGCTGGACCAGTGGTGCGATTTTGGAGGCTCTCCCCCAAGGTTTAGGGGGTCATCTGGGGTCTTAGGTGGTCAGAATGCGGCCTGTTGAAATAGAAACGGCATCCCGTGGTATGAAGGCAAGCAGCCAGAGGTCTGATTTTTACATATGTTTATATTGCCTATAAGACGATATGGGAGGCGTCAACCCCATGCGGATCGGACCTTGCGTTTCGAAGTTACAGCCGTAAGGTCACGACTTTACAGTGGAAAATGAGGGTGTAACTTGGACATCTTTTAAGATACTCAAATGAAACCAAGTGTAGGTCATAGGGGAGCCCTCAGGAGTGTGTGTGTGAAATTTCAGCATTTTAGCTCAAAATTTGAGGTCAATAGGAGCCAAAAGGTGATTTGAGGCCTTTCGGTCAGACAGGTTACAGGGTAACCTTTCGGTCAGACAGGTTACAGGGTTACAACCCTGTAACCCTGGGTTACAGGGTTTGTTTTCAAAATAGACATTAGTTTTTTATCCATAAATCCTGAATGCTTTGAGCTACATGACTGAAAATCCACACCATCTATAGTGAGGAGGGGGCTGGTCCAGTGGTGCGATTTTGGAGGCTCTCCCCCAAGGTTTAGGGGTCATCTGGGGTCTTAGGTGGTCAGAATGCGGCCTGTTGAAATAGAAACGGCATCCCGTGGTATGAAGACAAGCAGCCAGAGGTCTGATGTTTACATATGTTTATGTTGTCTATAAGACGATATGGGAGGCGTCGACCCCATGCGGATCGGACTTTGCGTTGAGAATTTACAGCCGTAAGGTCACGACCTTTACAAGGCAAGGCAAGGCAAGGCAAATTTATTTGTATAGCGCATTTCATACTCAAGGCAACTCAATGTGCTTTACATGATAAAACATTCAATTGTTTAAAATCAATAAGAACATTTAAAATCATCAGTAAAATCAATTAAAATCATCAGTAAAATCATCATGACATCAACAACATGACAAAAAAAATCTCTCTCTCAATCATACGCAGTAGAGAAAAAAGTGCCTTTAACTTTGATTTAAAAATGTTCACATTGGATGCTGACTTCAGCTCTGCTGGCAGTTTGTTCCATTTCTTTGCAGCATAACAACTAAAGCAGCATCACCATGTTTACTGTGAGCTCTGGGCTCCACTATCTGACCTGTGTTCATAGATCTCAGAGACCTGCTGGGTTCATACCTGACTAACATGTCACTGATGTATTCTGGACCAAACCCATTCACAGATTTATACACCAGCAGCAGAACTTTAAAGTCTATTCTGAGGCTGACTGGGAGCCAGTGTAAAGACTTTAAAACTGGAGTAATGTGCTCTGACCTCTTTGTTCTGGTTAAGACCCGAGCTGCAGCGTTCTGAACCAGCTGTAGCTGTTTGATGCTCTTTTGGGGGATTCCTGTCAGAAGACCATTACAATAGTCCAGTCTGCTGGATATAAAGCATGGACCAGTTTCTCCTGATCTTTTTGAGCCATTAAACCTTTCACTCTGGAGATGTTCTTTAGGTGGTAGAAGGCTGTTTTTGTGATAGATTTGATCTGACGGCTGAATGTAAGATCTGAGTCAATCAGAACACCAAGGTTTTTGACTTGGTCTTTAGCTTTTAAAGATCGAGACTCAAGATAATTGCTGACAGCAGTCCTCTTTTCCTTGTTACCAAAGACAATCACCTCCGTCTTGTCATGGTTTAGTTGAAGGAAGTTTTCACTCATCCAGCAGTTTATTTTTCTAAACAGTCACACAACACCTCAATGGGACCATAGTCATCTGGGTTCAGTGATAGATATAGTTGTGTGTCATCTGCGTAGCTCTGATAATCAACCTTACAGTTCTGTAAAATTTGTCCTAAAGGAAGCATATAAAGGCTAAACAGAAGAGGTCCAAGAACAGAGCCCTGAGGAACCCCACAGGACATTGGTAATCTGTCAGATTCAAAGTTTCCAATGCTTACAAAATAGCTTCGCTCCTTCAAATATGACTTAAACCATTGCATTACTTTTCCATTTAGTCCAACCCATGTTTGCAATCTGTGCAACAAAATTGTATGATCTACAGTGTCAAATGCAGCACTTAGATCCAACAGAATGAGAACAGATACTTTTCCTGAATCAGTGTTCAACCTTATGTCATTGATCACTTTGATAAGAGCAGTTTCTGTGCTGTGATGAGAACGAAAACCTGACTGAAATTTATCAAATATTTTGTTGAATGTTAAGAATTGACTCAGTTGGTTGAAGACCACCTTCTCAATAATCTTGGCCATGAATGGAAGGTTGCTGATTGGTCTATAGTTAGCCAGTATAGAGGCATCCAGTGTTCTCTTCTTCAACAGAGGTTTCACAGCAGCTACTTTCAGGGATTTTGGTACGGTGCCTGATTGGAATGAGCAGTTAATTATCTGACACAAATCAGTACCAATTGACTTTACAACAGTTTTAAAGAAGTTTGAGGGTATTGTGTCAAGGCAACACGTTGATGGGTTTAGCTGCTGAACAGTCTCCTCTATTGTTTTTGGGTTCACTGTAATAAACTCTAACATTGTAGTTGACTCATCCCTCAGTGGTTGAAGCTGTTCAAGCTTTTGTGATTTTGCTGGTTTGTTCTGATGTTTGACCTTATTGATTGTATTTTTTCATTGAAATATACAGCAAATTCATTGCATTTTCCAGCTGACAGTAATTCAGGGGCTATCTGATCTGGGGGGGTTGTGAGCTTTTCAATTACAGAAAACAACGTGCGAGAGTTGTTGACATTTTTGGTAATAATTTCAGAAAAGTATTGCTGCCTTGCTTTGAAACAAGCCATCATTGAATTTTCGCAGACTTATTTTGTACAGTTCTAGATGAATTTGGAGTTTTGTTGATCTCCATTTACGCTCAGCTCTTCTACAGTCAGATTTCAAATTCTGCATTATCTCAGTCCTCCTCCAAGGTGTTTTCTGTGTGTTTGGTTTTCTCTTAGTTTTGATTGGAGCCACCACATCTATGACATTACAGACTTTTCTATTATACTCATCCAGAAGATCATCAACTGTCTCAGCACTCAATGTTGGTGTCATTGCTATGGCTTCCATAAACTGTGCACTTGTGTTTTCATTTATGTACCTTTTCTTTAAACACACATAACTAGGGGGAACAGATGTTACAGTCTCTAGGTCAAAAAAGACACAGAAATGATCAGATAGAGCTAAGTCTCTTACATCAACAGCAGAGATATCAACACCTTTAGAGATAACCAGATCCAAAGTGTGACCTTGAGTGTGGTCGGACCAGTCACATGTTGTGTAAGACCAAAAGTATCCATTAAAGCATACAGTTCTTTGGCAGTATTGTCCATGTTATTGTCTACATGAATATTTAAGTCACCTGTTATTATTAAAAAGTTGTATTCAGTGCATACAACTGACAGCAGTTCAGCAAACTCATCCATGAATTCTCCAGAATATTTTGGGGGGTCTATAAACGACTAAAAACAGAACTCTTGAATCACCCTTCAGTAAGAATGACATATATTCAAAGGAGATAAAATCCCCAAATATTATTTCTTGCACTGAAATATTGATTTAAAAATGGCAGCAACTCCACCACCTTTCCTGCAAGAACGACACTTATTTAAATAAATAAAGTCTTGTGGTGAACTTTCATTGAGAATAGTATTACTGATACCATCATTCAACCATGTTTCATTAAGAAATAAAAAGTCCAAGTGATGTGTCAAAATAAAATCATTAATTATTAGTGACTTGTTAACAAGAGATCGAACATTAAGAAGAGCTAATTTTAAAAACTTTACTGGAGACACTGGTGGACTTTTTGGATGACATGTTATAGGAGTCAAATTTTTATCTCTATAAAGCTTTTTGCTTTTCTTTAATTTCACAATTTTACATGTGTTACCTGTCACCACAGGAATTAAAGAAGCTGCATTAACTCCATAGGGCCCTGACTTTTTCTGGTTGTTCCTAAAAATAGAGCTATTGCAGTCCGGACCCAGCACACATCAGTCCTGTGTCGCTCTAAGATGAACACAGCTGGCCTGAGGAGAAGAGTGATCCTGAGCCTGGTATCGTCGAGGAGGGATGGGTGGTGCAGATTGGTTCTTTAGAGGAGATAAGATGGGACCATGGTGGGGTAAAGGGTGGGGTGTCAGTCTTGTGCCAGCCAGAACCAGCTCGTTCATCTGGGCAGTTAAATCCAAGAAGGCAGGGGTAGGAGAGAAGCTGGATGAGGTGGAAGTAGGTGAATTTTGGGGTGAAGCAGGTGGGTCCTGAGATGTGGGGGTTGGGTTGACCTCTTCATTTTGGCGATTTTTATTTCTTGCTGGAAGCTCATCGACTCCATGTTCTTTCCTTGTTGTTTTGCTCTCTGATGGTACATGTTGTCCTCTGTCTTTATCAGGACTGATAGCAGTGTGACTGGTGAAGTAAAACAAGTTGGATGTGAAGAGTTTTACTCCAGCCTTGTTTAGACACAGTCCATCTGCTCTAAAAAGATGACGACGTTCCCAAAAAATAGGAAAATTTTCTATAAAATTTAGTGAAAGGGCAGCACAAGCCGAAGACAGAAATTTATTCAAAGAGTAAATCCTTGAGAATTTCAGATCTCCTTTGCGGACTGGAGGTATCGGGCCACTGATGAACACTTTAGGCTGTATACAGCTCACAGTTTTTAGCAGATGGGTGAAATCCTGCTTTAACACCTCAGACTCCTCCTTGGCTAAATCATTTAACCCAAAATGAATCACAACATTTTTTAAATGTGGGTAATCTGCAACGATATGCAAGATTTTGTCAGCCAAGTCTGATACTGTGTCATTAGGTAAGCAGATCACTTTCACGTTGCTGCTAAACATCTTCTGAGCATCTTTAACAGAAACGTCTCCCACTATCAGTGTGTGAGGTTGTTGCTTTGGCCTACCATGTCGCTTTTGTTTTCCTGAAGCACTTTCAGTCTTCGCAGTTCCAGAAGGTTGTGTGTTGACCTCATTAGAGCCAGATCCTAGGTCATTCAGCAGTGGGGCAAATCGATTACCCAGTTCTACATGAAACTGGGTTTGTGACTTGGTGATACTCCTGCCTTTAGCAGATGTCCACTTTTGTGCCTGGGCAGACAAGGGAGTTGATGTTGAGGCTGCAGTCTGCGAAGCCAGTGCAGGCCAGTCCGTCTCATTATTGATATCAAGGCGCTTTGCTCGGCCCGTTAGCCTTTGAAGTGGATATGACTTTTTCTTAGGCTTAGCTCCCAGAGTATTCCAAGGAGGACTCGCACCTGTTGGCTTATCAACGGGAACAGGATCCTCCCTAGGCCTGATAGCTTTGTTAGCACGGGCTGGTAGCGAGTTAGCTTTATCCACTCCGCTGTTTTGAAACAGCGGCACAGTCGTATCATTATCATATCCACAGTGCCCATTAACCTCAATGTTTACTTGTATTCCTCGCACTGTAGTCTCCAGTTCAGTAATCTTTTGGAGAAGACTGCTGTATTCTGTTGTGGAAAGAGCCATTCTTCTGCTAGTTAGCTTGCTACTTGTAGCTAGCTAGCTTGCTACTTAGCTTTCCAGTTGAGCCAGCAAATAAAAAAGCAGTAGATGATTACCTCAGAGCCAGAGTCAGATGGTAAATGATAGAGTTTGATGTTGAGGTATCGTATCATTTCTCAGAAGAAAAAGTTCATGTTTAGTAAATAAATTCCTCTGTGAGCTCCGCTCTGCTCTTTTGCTGCTGTCAGCTCAGCTGCCGGAAGTATAAGTCAGGTTACAGTGGAAAATGAGGGTGTAACTTGGACATCTTTTAAGATACTCAAATGAAACCAAGTGTAGGTCATAGGGGAGCCCTCAGGAGTGTGTGTGTGAAATTTCAGCTTTTTAGCTCAAAATTTGAGGTCAATAGGAGCCAAAAGGTGATTTGAGGCCTTTCGGTCAGACTGGGTTACAGGGTTTGTTTTCAAAGAGCTACATGACTGAAAATGCACACCATCTATAGTGAGGAGGGGCTGGACCAGTGGTGCGATTTTGGAGGCTCTCCCCCAAGGTTTAGGGGGTCATCTGGGGTCTTAGGTGGTCAGAATGCGGCCTGTTGAAATAGAAACGGCATCCCGTGGTATGGAGGCAAGCAGCCAGAGGTCTGATTTTCACATATGTTTATATTGTCTATAAGACGATATGGGAGGCGTCAACCCCATGCGGATCGGACCTTGCGTTGCGAAGTCACAGCCGTAAGGTCACGACCTTTACAGTGGAAAATGAGGGTGTAACTTGGACATCTTTTAAGATACTCAAATGAAACCAAGTGTAGGTCATAGGGGAGCCCTAAGGAGTGTGTGTGTGAAATTTCAGCTTTTTAGCTCAAAATTTGAGGTCAATAGGAGCCAAAAGGTGATTTGAGGCCTTTCGGTCAGACGGGGTTACAGGGTTTGTTTTCAAAATAGACATTAGTTTTTTATCCATAAATCCTAAATGCTTTGAGCTACATGACTGAAAATCCACACCATCTATAGTGAGGAGGGGCTGGACCAGTGGTGCGATTTTGGAGGCTCTCCCCCAAGGTTTAGGGGGTCATCTGGGGTCTTAGGTGGTCAGAATGCGGCCTGTTGAAATAGAAACGGCATCCCGTGGTATGAAGGCAAGCAGCCAGAGGTCTGATTTTTACATATGTTTATATTGTCTATAAGACGATATGGGAGGTGTCAACCCCATGCGGATCGGACCTTGCGTTGCGAAGTTACAGCCGTAAGGTCACGACCTTTACAGTGGAAATGGGGGTGTAACTTGGACATCTTTAAAGATACTCAAATGAAACCAAGTGTAGGTCATAGGGGAGCCCTCAGAAGTGTGTGTGTGAAATTTCAGCTTTTTAGCTCAAAATCTAAGGTCAATAGGAGCCAAATTGTGATTTGAGGCCTTTCGGTCAGACTGGCTTACAGGGTTTGTTTTCAAAATAGACATTAGTTTTTTATCCATTAATCCTGAATGCTTTGAGCTACATGACTGAAAATCCACACCATCTATAGTGAGGAGGGGCTGGACCAGTGGTGCGATTTTGGAGGCTCTCCCCCAAGGTTTAGGGGCTCATCTGGGGTCTTAGGTGGTCAGAATGCGGCCTGTTGAAATAGAAACGGCATCCCTTGTATGAACGCAAGCAGCCAGAGGTCTGATTTTTACATATGTTTATGTTGCCTATATGACAATATGGGAGGCGTCAACTCAATGCGGATCGGACCTTGTGTTTCGAAGTTACAGCCGTAAGGTCACGACCTTTACAGTGGAAATGGGGGTGTAACTTGGACATCTTTTAAGATACTCAAATGAAACCAAGTGTAGGTCATAGGGGAGCCCTCAGGAGTGTGTGTGTGAAATTTCAGCTTTTTAGCTCAAAATTTAAGGTCAATAGGAGCCAAAATGTTATTTGAGGCCTTTCGGTCAGACTGGGTTACAGGTTTTGTTTTCAAAATAGACATTAGTTTTTTATCCATTAATCCTGAATGCTTTGAGCTACATGACTGAAAATGCACACCATCTATAGTGAGGAGGGGCTGGACCAGTGGTGCGATTTTGGTGGCTTTTTGATCCTTCGATGTCGGCTCTTCCTATATATATGAAGCAGAATTCACCAAGCGTTGGATTGTTCACCCACTAATAGGGAACGTGAGCTGGGTTTAGACCGTCGTGAGACAGGTACGTTTTACCCTACTGATGATGTGTTGTTGCAATAGTAATCCTACTCAGTACGAGAGGAACCGCAGGTTCAGACATTTGGTGTGTGTGCTTAGCTGAGGAGCCAATGGTGCGAGGCTACCATCTGTGGGATTATGACTGAACGCCTCTAAGTCAGAATCCCGCCTAGACGTGATGATACCGGAGCGCCGCGGACCTTCGGTTGGTCTCGGATAGCCGGCCTCGGCCGGTGCGGAGAGCCTTTCGTGACGGGGCCGGGTGTGGCCGGAAGTCGGTCGCCCCACTCCCATCTCGGAACTCACTTTCGTGGAGGACCTGGTGCTAAATCACTTGCAGACGACCTGATTCTGGGTCAGGGTTTCGTACGTAGCAGAGCAGCTTCACGCTGCGATCTATTGAAAGACATCCCTCGATCCAAGCTTTTGTCAGACGCGGGGCGCCGGGCCCACTAACCCTAACCCTACAGCCATAAGGTCACGACCTTTACATTATTACTCAGGCTGATAAATCAGCACATAAGATGACGATAGCGAAATAAGTAAAAACACATTTATTCTAATAATATGTTTTTACAATTATCAAAAACTGTCCCATAGTGTTCAAAATCTGCTAAAGTTATCCAAAAGTGTCGTATCTCTCACCAGGTGTCCAAAAAGTTTCAGAGTTTCAAAATAAAAGCCCTAAATGTTTTTCTATGGATTATCAGAATAAAAAAAAAAACAGTTTACAGAAAATAAACATTAGTCTTTTATCCATACATCCTGAATGCTTTGAGCTACATGACTGAAAATCCACACCATCTATAGTGAGGAGGGGCTGGACCAGTGGTGCGATTTTGGAGGCTCTCCCCCAAGGTTTAGGGGCTCATCTGGGGTCGTAGGTGGTCAGAATGCGGCCTGTTGAAATAGAAACGGCATCCCTTGTATGAACGCAAGCAGCTAGAGGTCTGATTTTTACATATGTTTATGTTGCCTATATGACAATATGGGAGGCGTCAACTCAATGCGGATCGGACCTTGTGTTTCGAAGTTACAGCCGTAAGGTCACGACCTTTACAGTGGAAATGGGGGTGTAACTTGGACATCTTTTAAGATACTCAAATGAAACCAAGTGTAGGTCATAGGGGAGCCCTCAGGAGTGTGTGTGTGAAATTTCAGCGTTTTAGCTCAAAATTTAAGGTCAATAGGAGCCAAAATGTTATTTGAGGCCTTTCGGTCAGACTGGGTTACAGGTTTTGTTTTCAAAATAGACATTAGTTTTTTATCCATTAATCCTGAATGCTTTGAGCTACATGACTGAAAATGCACACCATCTATAGTGAGGAGGGGCTGGACCAGTGGTGCGATTTTGGTGGCTTTTTGATCCTTCGATGTCGGCTCTTCCTATATATATGAAGCAGAATTCACCAAGCGTTGGATTGTTCACCCACTAATAGGGAACGTGAGCTGGGTTTAGACCGTCGTGAGACAGGTTCGTTTTACCCTACTGATGATGTGTTGTTGCAATAGTAATCCTACTCAGTACGAGAGGAACCGCAGGTTCAGACATTTGGTGTGTGTGCTTAGCTGAGGAGCCAATGGTGCGAGGCTACCATCTGTGGGATTATGACTGAACGCCTCTAAGTCAGAATCCCGCCTAGACGTGATGATACCGGAGCGCCGCGGACCTTCGGTTGGTCTCGGATAGCCGGCCTCGGCCTTTGCGGAGAGCCTTTCGTGACGGGGCCGGGTGTGGCCAGAAGTCGGTCGCCCCACTCCCATCTCGGAACTCACTTTCGTGGAGGACCTGGTGCTAAATCACTTGCAGACGACCTGATTCTGGGTCAGGGTTTCGTACGTAGCAGAGCAGCTTCACGCTGCGATCTATTGAAAGTCATCCCTCGATCCAAGCTTTTGTCAGACGCGGGGCGCCGGGCCCACTAACCCTAACCCTACAGCCATAAGGTCACGACCTTTACATTATTACTCAGGCTGATAAATCAGCACATAAGATGACGATAGCGAAATAAGTAAAAACACATTTATTCTAATAATATGTTTTTACAATTGTCAAAAACTGTCCCATAGTGTTCAAAATCTGCTAAAGTTATCCAAAAGTGTCTTATCTGCTAACCAGGTGTCCAAAAAGTTTCAGAGTTTCAAAATAAAAGCCCTAAATGTTTTTCTATGGATTATCAGAATAAAAAAAAAAAAAACAGTTTAAAGAAAAAAGACATTAGTTTTTTATCCATAAATCCTGAATGCTTTAAGTTACATGACTGAAAATCCACACCATCTATAGTGAGGAGGGGCTGGACCAGTGGTGTGATTTTGGAAGCTCTCCCCCAAGCTTTAGGGGGTCATCTGGGGTCTTAGGTGGTCAGAATGCGGCCTGTTGAAATAGAAACGGCATCCCGTGGTATGGAGGCAAGCAGCCAGAGGTCTGATTTTTACATATGTTTATGTTGCCTATAAGACGATATGGGAGGCGTCGACCCCATGCGGATCGGACCTTGCGTTGCGAAGTTACAGCCGTAAGGTCACGACCTTTACAGTGGAAATGGGGGTGTAACTTGGACATCTTTTAAGATACTCAAATGAAACCAAGTGTAGGTCATAGGGGAGCCCTCAGAAGTGTGTGTGTGAAATCTCAGCTTTTTAGCTCAAAATTTAAGGTCAATAGGAGCCAAAATGTGATTTGAGGCCTTTCGGTCAGACTGGGTTACAGGGTTTGTTTTCAAAATAGACATTAGTTTTTTATCCATTAATCCTGAATGCTTTGAGCTACATGACT
Source organism: Gouania willdenowi (assembly GCF_900634775.1). Classification (NCBI taxonomy): domain Eukaryota; kingdom Metazoa; phylum Chordata; class Actinopteri; order Blenniiformes; family Gobiesocidae; genus Gouania; species Gouania willdenowi. The sequence continues at coordinate 39,367 of NW_021145236.1, read as the reverse complement.
GAAAATCCACACCATCTATAGTGAGGAGGGGCTGGACCAGTGGTGCGATTTTGGAGCCTCTCCCCCAAGGTTTAGGGGGTCATCTGGTCATAAGGGAGCCCTCAGGAGTGTGTGTGTGAAAATTTCAGCTTTTTAGCTCAGAATTTGAGGTCAATAGGAGCCAAAAGGTGATTTGAGGCCTTTCGGTCAGACTGGGTTACAGGGTTTGTTTTCAAAATAGACATTAGTTTTTTATCCATTAATCCTGAATGCTTTGAGCTACATGACTGAAAATAGCACACCATCTATAGTGAGGAGGGGCTGGACCAGTGGTGCGATTTTGGTGGCTTTTTGATCCTTCGCTGTCGGCTCTTCCTATCATTGTGAAGCAGAATTCACCAAGCGTTGGATTGTTCACCCACTAATAGGGAACGTGAGCTGGGTTTAGACCGTCGTGAGACAGGTTCGTTTTACCCTACTGATGATGTGTTGTTGCAATAGTAATCCTACTCAGTACGAGAGGAACCGCAGGTTCAGACATTTGGTGTGTGTGCTTAGCTGAGGAGCCAATGGTGCGAGGCTACCATCTGTGGGATTATGACTGAACGCCTCTAAGTCAGAATCCCGCCTAGACGTGATGATACCGGAGCGCCGCGGACCTTCGGTTGGTCTCGGATAGCCAGCCTCGGCCGGTGCGGAGAGCCTTTCGTGACGGGGCCGGGTGTGGCCGGGTGTGGCCGGAAGTCAGTCGCCACACTCCCATCTCGGAACTCACTTTCGTGGAGGACCTGGTGCTAAATCACTTGCAGACGACCTGATTCTGGGTCAGGGTTTCGTACGTAGCAGAGCAGCTTCACGCTGCGATCTATTGAAAGACATCCCTCGATCCAAGCTTTTGTCAGACGCGGGACGCCGGGCCCACTAACCCTAACCCTACAGCCATAAGGTCATGACCTTTACATTATTACTCAGGCTGATAAATCAGCACATATGATGATGATAGCGAAATAAGTAAAAACACATTTATTCTAATAATATGTTTTTACAATTGTCAAAAACTGTCCCATAGTGTTCAAAATCTGCTAAAGTTATCCAAAAGTGTCTTATCTGCTAACCAGGTGTCCAAAAAGTTTCAGAGTTTCAAAATAAAAGCCCTAAATGTTTTTCTATGGATTATCACAATAAAAAAAAAAAACATTTTAAAGAAAATAGACATTAGTTTTTTATCCATAAATCCTGAATGCTTTGAGCTACATGACTGAAAATCCACACCATCTATAGTGAGGAGGGGCTGGACCAGTGGTGTGATTTTGGAGGCTCTCCCCCAAGGTTTAGGGGGTCATCTGGGGTCTTAGGTGGTCAGAATGCGGCCTGTTGAAATAGAAACGGCATCCCATGGTATGAAGGCAAGCAGCCAGAGGTCTGATTTTTACATATGTTTATATTGCCTATAAGACGATATGGGAGGCGTCAACCCCATGCGGATCGGACCTTGCGTTTCGAAGTTACAGCCGTAAGGTCACGACCTTTACAGTGGAAATGGGGGTGTAACTTGGACATCTTTTAAGATACTCAAATTAAACCAAGTGTAGGTCATAGGGGAGCCCTCAGAAGTGTGTGTGTGAAATTTCAGCTTTTTAGCTCAAAATTTAAGGTCAATAGGAGCCAAAATGTTATTTGAGGCCTTTCGGTCAGACTGGCTTACAGGGTTTGTTTTCAAAATAGACATTAGTTTTTTATCCATTAATCCTGAATGCTTTGAGCTACATGACTGAAAATCCACACCATCTATAGTGAGGAGGGGCTGGACCAGTGGTGCGATTTTGGTGGCTTTTTGATCCTTCGATGTCGGCTCTTCCTATATATATGAAGCAGAATTCACCAAGCGTTGGATTGTTCACCCACTAATAGGGAACGTGAGCTGGGTTTAGACCGTCGTGAGACAGGTTCGTTTTACCCTACTGATGATGTGTTGTTGCAATAGTAATCCTACTCAGTACGAGAGGAACCGCAGGTTCAGACATTTGGTGTGTGTGCTTAGCTGAGGAGCCAATGGTGCGAGGCTACCATCTGTGGGATTATGACTGAACGCCTCTAAGTCAGAATCCCGCCTAGACGTGATGATACCGGAGCGCTGCGGACCTTCGGTTGGTCTCGGATAGCCGGCCTCGGCCGATGCGGAGAGCCTTTCGTGACGGGGCCGGGTGTGGCCGGAAGTCGGTCGCCCCACTCCCATCTCGGAACTCACTTTCGTGGAGGACCTGGTGCTAAATCACTTGCAGACGACCTGATTCTGGGTCAGGGTTTCGTACGTAGCAGAGCAGCTTCACGCTGCGATCTATTGAAAGTCATCCCTCGATCCAAGCTTTTGTCGGACGGGGGGCGCCGGGCGCACTAACCCTAACCCTACAGCCATAAGGTCACGACCTTTACATTATTACTCAGGCTGATAAATCAGCACATATGATGATGATAGCGAAATAAGTAAAAACACATTTATTCTAATAATATGTTTTTACAAGTATCAAAAACTGTCCCATAGTGTTCAAAATCTGCTAAAGTTATCCAAAAGTGTCTTATCTGCTAACCAGGTGTCCAAAAAGTTTCAGAGTTTCAAAATAAAAGCCCTAAATGTTTTTCTATGGATTATCAGAATAAAAAAAAAACAGTTTAAAGAAAATAAACATTAGTCTTTTATCCATAAATCCTGAATGCTTTGAGCTACATGACTGAAAATCCACACCATCTATAGTGAGGAGGGGCTGGACCAGTGGTGCGATTTTGGAGGCTCTCCCCCAAGGTTTAGGGGGTCATCTGGGGTCTTAGGTGATCAGAATGCGGCCTGTTGAAATAGAAACGGCATCCCGTGGTATGAACGCAAGCAGCCAGAGGTCTGATCTTTACATATGTTTATATTGCCTATAAGACGATATGGGAGGCGTTGACCCCATGCGGATCGGACCTTGCGTTTCGAAGTTACAGCTGTAAGGTCACGACCTTTACAGTGGAAAATGAGGGTGTAACTTGGACATCTTTTAAGATACTCAAATGAAACCAAGTGTAGGTCATAGGGGAGCCCTCAGGAGTGTGTGTGTGAAATTTCAGCATTTTAGCTCAAAATTTTAGGTCAATAGGAGCCAAAAGGTGATTTGAGGCCTTTCGGTCAGACTGGGTTACACGGTTTGTTTTCAAAATAGACATTAGTTTTTTATCCATTAATCCTGAATGCTTTGAGCTACATGACTGAAAATCCACACCATCTATAGTGAGGAGGGGCTGGACCAGTGGTGCGATTTTGGAGGCTCTCCCCCAAGGTTTAGGGGCTCATCTGGGGTCTTAGGTGGTCAGAATGCGGCCTGTTGAAATAGAAACGGCATCCCGTCGTATGAAGGCAAGCAGCCAGAGGTCTGATTTTTACATATGTTTATGTTGTCTATAAGACGATATGGGAGGCGTCAACCCCATGCGGATCGGACCTTGCGTTGCGAAGTTACAGCCGTAAGGTCACGACCTTTACAGTGGAAAATGAGGGTGTAACTTAGACATCTTTTAAGATACTCAAATGAAACCAAGTGTAGGTCATAGGGGAGCCCTCAGGAGTGTGTGTGTGAAATTTCAGCATTTTAGCTCAAAATTTTAGGTCAATAGGAGCCAAAAGGTGATTTGAGGCCTTTCGGTCAGACTGGGTTACACGGTTTGTTTTCAAAATAGACATTAGTTTTTTATCCATAAATCCTGAATGCTTTGAGCTACATGACTGAAAATCCACACCATCTATAGTGAGGAGGGGCTGGACCAGTGGTGCGATTTTGGAGGCTTTTTGATCCTTCGATGTCGGCTCTTCCTATCATTGTGAAGCAGAATTCACCAAGCGTTGGATTGTTCACCCACTAATAGGGAACGTGAGCTGGGTTTAGACCGTCGTGAGACAGGTTCGTTTTACCCTACTGATGATGTGTTGTTGCAATAGTAATCCTACTCAGTACGAGAGGAACCGCAGGTTCAGACATTTGGTGTGTGTGCTTAGCTGAGGAGCCAATGGTGCGAGGCTACCATCTGTGGGATTATGACTGAACGCCTCTAAGTCAGAATCCCGCCTAGACGTGATGATACCGGAGCGCCGCGGACCTTCGGTTGGTCTCGGATAGCCGGCCTCGGCCGGTGCGGAGAGCCTTTCGTGACGGGGCCGGGTGTGGCCGGAAGTCGGTCGCCCCACTCCCATCTCGGAACTCACTTTCGTGGAGGACCTGGTGCTAAATCACTTGCAGACGACCTGATTCTGGGTCAGGGTTTCGTACGTAGCAGAGCAGCTTCACGCTGCGATCTATTGAAAGTCATCCCTCGATCCAAGCTTTTGTCAGACGCGGGGCGCCGGGCCCACTAACCCTAACCCTACAGCCATAAGGTCATGATCTTTACATTATTACTCAGGCTGATAAATCAGCACATATGATGATGATAGCGAAATAAGTAAAAACACATTTATTCTAATAATATGTTTTTACAATTGTCAAAAACTGTCCCATAGTGTTCAAAATCTGCTAAAGTTATCCAAAAGTGTCTTATCTGCTCACCAGGTGTCCAAAAAGTTTCAGAGTTTCAAAATAAAAGCCCTAAATGTTTTTCTATGGATTATCAGAATAATAAAAAAAACAGTTTAAAGAAAATAAACATTAGTTTTTTATCCATAAATCCTGAATGCTTTGAGCTACATGACTGAAAATCCACACCATCTATAGTGAGGAGGGGCTGGTCCAGTGGTGCAATTTTGGAGGCTCTCCCCCAAGGTTTAGGGGGTCATCTGGGGTCTTAGGTGGTCAGAATGCGGCCTGTTGAAATAGAAACGGCATCCCGTGGTATGAAGACAATCAGCCAGAGGTCTGATGTTTACATATGTTTATGTTGTCTATAAGACGATATGCTTTGAGCTACATGACTGAAAATCCACACCATCTATAGTGAGGAGGGGCTGGACCAGTGGTGCGATTATGGAGGCTTTTTTTGAATTGTGCTAGCATTAACATAACATTAGTATTGTGCTAGCAATAATATTGCAATAGCATTTGCATTGTGCTAGCAATAGCAATGCGCTAGTATTAGCATTGTGCTAACACTAGCATTGCGCTAGCAATCGCATTGTGCTAGCATTGTGCTAGCATTAGCATTGTGCTAGCATTAGCATTGCGCTAGCATTAACATTGAGTTAGCATTGCGCTAACATTAGCATTGCGCCAACATTAGCATTGTGCTAGCATTAGCATTGCGCTAGCAGTAGCATTGTGTTAGCAATAGCATTGTGCTAACATTGGCATTGTGCTAGCAATAGCATTGTGTTAGCATTAGCATTGCTCTAGCATTGCACTAGCATTGCGCTAACATTTGCATTGTGCTCGCATTAGCATTGTGGTAGCATTAACATTACGCTAGCATTAGCATTGCACTAGCATTAACATAACATTAGCATTAACATAGCATTAGCATTAACATAGCGTTAGCATTGTGCTAGCATTAGCATTGCGCTAACATTTTCATTGTGCTAGCATTAGTATTGCGCTAACATTCTGCTATCATTAATATTGCGCTAGCATTAGCATCGGGTTAGCATTGGCATAGCGTTAGCAATAGCATTGTTTTAGCATTCAAAAAGTTTGAAAAGGTTGAAAAAGTTTGAAAAGTTTGAAAAAGGTTTAAGAGTTTGAAAAAGTTAGAAATGGTTGAAAAAGGTTCAAAAGTTTGAAAAGGTTGAAAAAGGTTGAAAAAGTTTGAAAAAGGTTGAAAAAGGTTGAAAAAGTTTGAAAAAGTTGAAAAAGTTGAAAAAAGTTGAAAAAGTTTGAAAATTTTGAAAAAGTTTGAAAAATTTGAGAAAGTTTGAAAAATTTGAAATAGGTTGAAAAAGGTTGAAAAGTTTGAAAAAGGTTGAAAAAGTTGAAAAAGGGTTGAAAAAGGTTGAAAAGGTTGAAAAGGTTGAAAAGGTTGAAAAGGTTGAAAGGTTGAAATGGTTGAAAAAGGTTAAAAAAGGTTGAAAAGTTTGTAAAGTTTGAAAAATTTTGAAATGTTTGAAAAAGGTTCAAAAAGTTGAAAAAGTTTGAAAATGTTGAAACAGTTGAAAAAGGTTGAAAAAGTTGAATGGTTTGGATCAGTTTCAAAATGGCCGACGATGAAGAGGGTCAAAGTGCACAAGAGGGTCAAAAGGGTTCGAACTGTCAATGTAAATGGAAGAGAGCAAAAAGTTGCCAGGGCAATAACTCAAAAAGTTGACAAGTTACAAATTATGAAAGCGATAGCATACATCTCGCAAATTTTCTGAACGGTTTGATATCTTGATTGTTAAAATTGGACAAACAGTGTAGGAGGAGACAGGGCAAGACGGAAGAAGAAAAACATATAAGAATAATAAAGAAAACGGAATACAATAGTGAGGATGCCATTGCATCCTCACTAATAATAATAATAATAATAATAATAATAATAATAATAAAGTTGTTAAGATTGTATATATCTTACTCTCTATGTGACTGTATTGTAAAAGTTGAGTGTTATAACACATGTTTTCCCCTTGAGGGCGCTCTCGTACTGTATAGTGTTTAACATGTGTTCAGAGAATAAAGTGTATCCTCAGAGAGGACGTTGATGATCAGACCTGATATAAGTGTCGTTCATGTTCACACATAAAGGTATGGAAGCCCGTTTCCGCCACTAAAAAAAATAAAAAATCACCAAGGAAAGTCAGAATTATGAGTTAGAAAGTCATAATTATGAGATAGAAAGTCATAATTATGAGATAGAAAGTCATAATTATGAGTTAGTAAAGTCATAATTATGAGATAGAAAGTCATAATTATGAGATACTTTAACACATTTACAGCAGCTTGTTCATGTGGTGAGTAGCTGACACTGAGAGATGGCTGATAAGACTATCGAAGACTACTTTAGACGGGGATTTTCGAATGATGAAATACTTTGTTTGCTTGCAAATTCACATGGAATTGTGCTGAGTAAACGCACCCTTGAAAGGATACTAAGCAAAAAGAGGCTCTGGCGTCGAAAGAATAAAACTGATGTGGCTGAAGTAGCTCAGTTTATTGAACATCAAATGGAGACTTCTGGTCAGTGCCATGGGTACAGATGGATGTACCAAAAATGTTGGCTAAACGGAATTGTGACTGACAGAGAAACTGTTCGAATATTGCTACAATTATTGGACAGTGAAGGTGTAGATCTGCGTTCAAGGAACAGGCTGCGAAGGCGTGTATACCACAGCCGTGGTCCAAACTATGTCTGGCATATTGATGGCTATGACAAACTTAAGCCATTTGGAATCGCAATCAGTGGATGCATTGATGGATTTTCCAGAAAAGTGCTATGGCTTGAAGCTTACAAGACAAACAATGATCCAAAGGTCATTGCAGGCTACTTCATAGATACCGTGATAACTGCTGGAGGGTGCCCTGCCCGTCTGAGGCTTGACTTAGGAACAGAAAATGGACACATGGCACAAATGCAGCGCTTTTTGCATTTTTCTGAGAATCAAGATGAGAATGAATCAGTAACCTTTGGTCCAAGCACTGGAAACCAGCGGATTGAAAGATGGTGGCTGATCCTGCGAAGTGAGTGTGCCCAGTTTTGGATGGACCTGTTTGACAAACTGAGAGAAGATGGCTACTTCTCTGACACATTTTTGGACAAATCTTTGATCCAGTTTTGTTTTCTTCAAAAAATACAGGTAAGAATAACATACATTACATGAGCCTAGCTTAGGTGCACTATTACATTGGTAATGTGATAATGAAAACACACATTATCCTCACTATTTGTGTACACTAATACTACTACTGTTTATTTCAGGATGAAATAAATGAGGTTGTAATGACTTGGAATAACCACAGAGTTGGTCAAGTCCATAACTCCAGATCACCCCTCTATTTTGCATGCAGTTCCTCACCTGTATGGAGGCAGAGACTTTTTGCATCACGTAGACCTGGAGAAAGTGCTACTTTGCCTTGATGAGTGTACATTCAAAGATTTTCCATGTGACAGTGATGTGTTCAATATCTGTGTGGACCTGATGTCCGAGCATAATCTGAATATGTCAAACGATGTGTATGAATCAATTAATCTCTACATTAAACTCAGAGATTTGATAAACACTCAAATAGAGTTAGATGAATAGTCTATATTTCCTGTGTACCATGTCATAATGCAATGACACACGGAGATTAAGGAGTTTGTGCCATTTGTAAATAAACCCATTTTTTTTTTTTTTTTTTTTAATAGTGCCAAGATAAGTGTTATAATAAAAAATCAAATCCATGGGATTAGAAAGAGAACATCTTTATTGTACATTTTCAAAGAAACATACAAACATTTTGCAATGAAGAGTTTTTTTTATGTACTTCCACTATTTTCAACATTATGTAAGTACTGAATAAATGGTTCAATGTTTAATTAAGAATGGTAATATATAACTTCACATTTTTATTTTAACTCCATTTTAACTAATATAACTTGTAACAACAAAGAGAAAATCATAATTAAAAAAGAAAACACAATAATCCATTCAAAATAAGATGCTTTGCATTGTATTATCTACAACTGAATGGTAAAAATGTATGTATAACTGGTGAACCAATGATTCCAAGTTACACATCAGTGTCTGTTTTTACTACTTGTGAGGCTTTGAATATTCGGATGTAGATCAAGGTTAAACATTAATACATTTTCTCAGGAAAACATAAGAAAAATTCCTTTAAAGCAATCCATATTTGAAACAAAGCTATTGTATAAAGTGCAATAGAAAATTACTAAATTAAATACGTTGCCCCCAAAAATACGGACACCTTCTTTCACACCACAGGACTCAAACACTCTAAAGTATTTTTTTTAATGACCAATAAGAGAAACAGCAGATAGCTTAGAAATCAGAATCAGCAAAACCAAAAACTTTTCAATGAGTTGGGTTGATGGGCTGGAAAAAAAAGTACCGGTATGTATATTTTAATTTTGGGCCCAAAAAAACCCTTTGAGGTAGCACAATAAAAAAAAATAAAAATACTGCAACCAGTAATAATTGTTTTCTAAAGTAATTCAAACTATAAAAGTAATCTAGCATCTTTGAATCACATATTAGTCAATGTGTGCAACAGAGAAATGCAGTTTCTTTAGGTTCTCTTATATGGGAATTACTCCTCAACCAATAAGCAACCTGACCCAAAGCTGTTTTTCCCCCCAAAAATATAAAATAAATAAGTGGTTGCATGCTTATCTGTATGAATCAAACTAAAGAGTACCCTATTTCTTTTAACTTTCAGAGAAGTTGTAAACACGACAAAATCCTGATAATCAATTTCACAGTATGTTGTCTTTAAAACCCATTCAGATTTAAAATAACTAAAAAGGAAAAAAGGATTTAATTATTTTTTTTAATATGGTTCGTCTTTCACTCAGTTTACAATTTTATTGGTCATCATTATACTGCAACTGGTGTCAGTTGCCTGTTTTTAACTCTCCTTACTTTAAACAATGTCCATTACCCACACATTGCTCTCTAAGACTTTGTTCATTTCACCAATTTCGGCACAACACCCGTTGAGGCACAGTCAGCAGCAGCTCCCCACAAAGGAAAGGAGCGACTGTTTACTTTAAACACATTTATTTACATCCGCATCCCACCACACTAAAATTACCCGTACTCACGCCACCTAAACTAGTGAGGATAAGCTATAAACGCAAACGCTGGAGATAGAATCACTGTCACTTTAGCATCCCATATCATCAATATTAGAAATAACTTTAGTGCACTTTGTTAGTGACACGACATACGCTGGTGCCTGGCTTTTTTAGGCCTGCATCCACTTTGTACAGTTTAACAATTCTCTGAACATAATCACATCGTCAAGATACAAGGAAGATCTTTCATTTCCAGTACCACTGAAAAATCCAGTATAAGATAAAAGAAAGATCCTACCTCCTTTATAGTAGTCCATGTGCCCAGGCCAGTGTTGTGCCTAAAAAACCGTACATCGGTAGACTGCTGCAAATGTGCAGTGTGTATCTCATAATTATGACTTTATTAACTCATAATTATGACTTTCTATCTCATAATTATGACTTTCTGTCTCATTATTATGACTTTCTTAACTCATAATTATGACTTTCTATCTCATAATTATGACTTTCTTAACTCATAATTATGACTTTCTATCTCATAATTATGACTTTCTGTCTCATTATTATGACTTTCTTAACTCATAATTATGACTTTCTTAACTCATAATTATGACTTTCTATCTCATAATTATGACTTTCTATCTCATAATTATGACTTTCTTAACTCATAATTATGACTTTCTTAACTCATAATTATGACTTTCTATCTCATAATTATGACTTTCTTAACTCATAATTATGACTTATAATTATGAGTCATAATTATGTCATAATTATGACTTTCTGTCTCATAATTATGACTTTCTTAACTCATAATTATGACTTTCTATTTCATAATTATGACTTTCTATCTCATAATTATGACTTTCTGTCTCATAATTATGACTTTCTTAACTCATAATTATGACTTTCTATCTCATAATTATGACTTTCTGTCTCATAATTATGACTTTCTTAACTCATAATTATGACTTTCTATCTCATAATTATGACTTTCTATCTCATAATTATGACTTTCTTTCTCATAATTATGACTTTCCTTGGTGATTTTTTTTTTTTTTTTTGTGGCGGAAACGGGCTTCCATATAAAGGACTCCTTTAAGCTCAAACACCTTAACAAAAGTCATTCTACGTTTTAAATAAGGATTTTTAATTCTCAATAATTACATGTTTCCATCGAACTATTTAAAAGGTTGAAACCTTGCTATTTAAAAATCATTAGAAATTTATGTTTTGAGTAAATTCCGATTTATTTTGTTTTTTATTTGATGTTTTGATGTTTGGTTTTTGATTGTCAATGTTGTGTATTGTGTTTTAATCCATTTTTGTTCCTTTTTGTCTTTTTTTTAAATTAACAATTGAAAACACCATAAAACAGTCGCATATTTACATGTGTACTATTAATATATTTATTTATTTTAATTTTTTTATTTTATTTTTTTCTATTTAATCTATATATATATATATATATATATATATATATATATATATATATATATATATATATATATATATATATATATATATATATATATATATATTCAAATCTGTTTTGAAAAAATCATATATATGAGCTCTGAGACAAAGCACAGGGCAAAGGTTGTTCTAGTTTATAAGGTTTAAACTCATTTTATTTTTGTGGGGACATACGGCCCCATCTATAAACAAAAGCTCAAAAACACTGTCAGAGTGAACAGAACCAGACCTCCACTATCTGACCTGTGTCCATAGATCTGAGAGACCTGCTGGGTTCATACCTGACTAACATCTCACTGATGTATTCTGGACCAAACCCATTCACACATTTATACACCAGCATCACAACTTTAAAGTCTATTCTGAGGCTGACTGGGAGCCAGTGTAAAGACTTTAAAACTGGACTAATGTGTTCAGACCTCTTTGTAGATTTATTTACATAATCCATGTATCAAATATAATGTTATTGTGCAGAAAAATGATTGATTCAACAGTGGATGTTTCAAGCCTGTCCAAATTCTGTCCCTTTCTGGTTCATGGTGAGCAGAGGACAGCGCACAGTAGTGTTGTGTTCAAGACCACACTATCCCAGACCAGAATGCACCGAGACCAAGACAAGACCAAGACCATAAACATTTTTTTTTTCAATTTAAAAAAATGTTTAAATAAATAAAACAATGACAAGGTTCAACAGTTAAATAACATTCTCTCTTTAATTATAGTTTATTTTAAATACATTTGACGGACAAAAAAGGTGCCTGCAAAAAATTAACTAAAATATTAAAACTACTACTGCTACTGATAAATTCACAATTATTCTACATATTTGAAAACAAGATTTTTATGTCAGCTGAATGTACAGTAAGTGTTTAAAAGTATTTCTGCCAAGAAATAATGATTCTTAATTCTGATTCTTTGAGTTGTGCAGGTCACAGATTTCACAAGATCATTTTTTAGTTTGAAAAGCCTTTACACAGGTTATTTTTATTAATTCACTTAGTTGATATAGTTTAATTTGGTTGCTGTAATATAACTAGAATATTCAATTAACAAAGTTTTCCAACTGTAACTGTAAAAGTGAAACTTTCTGAAATAAAACTACAAACAAGTTGTCATCAGAGTAAAAAACAAAGAGCTACAGGTGGATGTGAAACTAAATAATTGTTGAGAATTATTATTATTATGGATACAGTAGAAACAGAAACTACAAAAAATAATTATATTGTGAACCTGTTTATATTGTGGGGAACATATTATTTACATAAATGTAAATGAGTCTAAAGCCACAAAAAAACACCACTTTAAAAAGATAATAGACTAATATAAGACGTCTTTACAGTTATTTGACTCATTCTGCACTAGTGCAACTTGTGTTGATGACGCGCTGGTGACGACATAATCCAAGATGGCGGCGGCCCAGACTACAGCTGATACTATGTAATAAAAGCCTTAAAAGACATGGATATAATGAAAAGAGTGGATGAACAGAGGCATAAACATGCTGACACACACGGACTTATTAAACACACACAGACTTATTAAACACACACACAGACTTATTAAACACACACAGACTTATTAAACACACATGGACTTATTAAACACACACAGACTCATTAAACACACAAAAACTTATTAAACACAAATGGACTTATTAAACACACACAGACTAATTAAACACACACAAACTTATTAAACACACATGGACTTATTAAACACACACAGACTTATTAAACACACACAGACTTATTAAACACACACAGACTTATTAAACACACACAGACTTATTAAACACACACAGACTTTTTAAACACATACAGACTTTTTAAACACACACAGACTTATTAAACACACACAGACTTATTAAACACATACAGACTTATTAAACACACACAGACTTATTAAACACACATGGACTTATTAAACACACACAGACTAATTAAACACACACAGACTTATTAAACACACACGGACTTATTAATCACACACGGACTTATTAAACACACACGGACTTATTAAACACACACGGACTTATTAAACACACATGGACTTATTAAACACACACGGACTTATTAAACACACACGGACTTATTAAACACACATGGACTTATTAAACACACACAGACTAATAAACACACACAGACTTATTAAACACACACGGACTTATTAATCACACACGGACTTATTAAACACACACGGACTTATTAAACACACACGGACTTATTAAACACACATGGACTTATTAAACACACACAGACTAATTAAACACACACAGACTTATTCAACACACACACAGACTTATTAAACACACACGGACTTATTAAACACACACAGACTTATTAAACACACACGGACTTATTAAACACACATGGACTTATTAAACACACAAAGACTAATTAAACACACACAGACTTATTCAACACACACGGACTTATTAAACACACACGGACTTATTAAACACACATGGACTTATTAAACACACACAGACTAATTAAACACACACAGACTTATTCAACACACACGGACTTATTAAACACACATGGACTTATTAAACACACACAGACTAATTAAACACACACGGACTTATTAAACACACACGGACTTATTAAACACACATGGACTTATTAAACACACACAGACTAATTAAACACACACAGACTTATTCAACACACACACAGACTTATTAAACACACACGGACTTATTAAACACACACAGACTTATTAAACACACACAGACTTATTAAACACACACAGACTTATTAAACACACAGACTTATTAAACACACACGGACTTATTAAACACACACGGACTAATTAAACACACACAGACTTAATAAACACACACAGACTTATTAAACACACACAGACTTATTAAACACACACGGACTTATTAAACACACACGGACTAATTAAACACACACAGACTTAATAAACACACACAGACTTATTAAACACACACAGACTTATTAAACACACATGGACTAATTAAACACACACAGAATTATTAAACACACACAGACTTATTCAACACACACACAGACTTATTAAACACACATGGACTTATTAAACACACACAGACTTATTAAACACACACACAGACTTATTAAACACACACAGACTTATTAAACACACAGACTTATTAAACACACACGGACCTCGGTAAACGGAACATGCTTTACCAGCCGGCTGGCACTAGGACCCAGAGGCGGAGTAAGTGCGTCCCCCGTACTTCACAGGCTGTAATATCACCAGTTTATCATTTTACCAGTTGTTAGAGCTACTGTCTTTACCAGGGAGATAATATTTATTACTGGTGATTGTTTTCAGGAGTTTTACTGGGATTTTTGCTGGTGATTAGTTCATATCTCCTTCTGCTCCACGGTCCAAACTGACACCGTAGCCACAAACACACACGAGTGTGTCACACACGTCACTCAGTCACATTAAGGAAGGTTGTGGTCATTATACGGGGTGGATTAAAGAATGAATAAAAGATTGTTTTATCCCGTTCTTCTCCGTGTTATTATCACATTATAAACAGGTTTAAAATGATCAGGAATTCGTGCTGGTCTCTAACGGTCTTGAGAGAAAATCCCGAGTCCGAGACAAGACCAAGACTTTCAAAATTTGGTCTCGAGACCAAGACCGGTCTCGACCACCACAACACTAGGCATGGGTGTGTGGAAATGTGGGTTGGAGTTTACTGGAGATGATGACTGGTAAAGTTAATGTGTCATCTGTTATTGAGCCAATGTAATGTTTTAAGATATTATTTCAAGAATCTTTTTGTTTTACTAATTCCTACTGGTTATTCAGTCACTTGGCCTATTGTTGGATGACTTTATTCTGACACTTACTTTCTGTGACTCATTTAGGCCTACTGGGCCTGGCCTTCTTTTAATTGGCCTAATTATGCATTGGCATGTTTTCATGTGTAAGCCATCAATAAATATGATTGTAGTCCTCATTCTGAAGCTATGGTTTGTTTTTCAGTAACGGGGTAATCTAACTAATTACTTTTTACACCGTTACAACGCCGTTATCGTTACTGAACGTTAGATGCGGTGCGTTACATGCATTGATTAAATAAAATGTTATCCGAAAGCATCCCCGGCTTCTGACTCGACTGTTGTGAGGAGGCGGGTTAAAAACAAGGTGAGAGATTATGATTGGCTAAGGCGACATGCCAGCACCCGCGACCCGCGACACACACACACACACACACACACACTGCAGATTAGATGAAGCAGCAGAGATGGTGAGCGTGGAGCAATCTGATGAAAAGTTGACATTTTTAAGGTGACGATACAAACACTACTTTAAATTAATTGTGGTCAAAGGCGAGAACGTGTGTGTGAAGTGTTCATTATATCCAGGAGTGAAGACTTTGTCCACATCTGTTGGAAGCAACTCAAATTTAATGAAGCACCTCACGATACACGCATCTAAAAAATGTGAATTCTTTGACATAGAGCAACTTTTTTTTTTAATAGTAACGCAAATAGTTACTTTCCTTGGTAATGAGTTACTTTTATTATAGAGTATTTTAGTTACTAACGCAGTTACTTTTTTGAACAAGTAGTGAGAAACTATAACTAATTACTTTTTTAAAGTAACGTTCCCAACACTGCACACTGCTTACACACCATTTACACTGATGTCCACCCATACTCATTCTCATTCCACTCACACATAGTCTAGCACCAGATGTTTCCAGATAATACTGTATCATGTTTTTCTGCATTCAGTGCCTTCTCCTCGCCCTTCTCTCTCTTTTCTGTTTCAGGTTCTTGATGCTGGAGCTAACAGTTCACAGCTCAACTAGTCTGGGACACTCTGATGTTCTATCTAGGGATGTCCCGATCAGTTTTTTTTCCTCCGAGTCCTTTGATTTTGAGAATTGGCCGATACCGAGTCCCGATCTGATACTTCTATAATATTTAAAAAGATAAAGAAGAGAAAAAACACAAATACAGGATGTTCTTTATGTATTTTATTCACCTTATTTTAACATTCAACCCTAATATATTCATTTTTAGAATTTTTAAAATTTTAATTTAATAATTTTTTATAAAAATAAAAAACTTAAACAAATGTGGTTAAAAAAAGAAATTCTCCTAATTCTATGAAATAATATAAAAAAAAATAAAAGTCAGAATGAAGAGAGGAAGAGGAGAGAGAGGAGAAAACACAGACTGCAGAGAGAGAAACATGTTACAGCATCAACATTTACATAGAATCAGTTTAATGCTTTATTTAATGTGAGAGAGAGAAGAAGAGGACCTAAACCAGGGGTTGGTGACCTTTAGGATCAGCCATTGAGTGAAGATGTTACTTTTGTGTGTGATCTGCCTGAAAACAGATGTTGTTGTGGAATAAATGTTTTTGTAGTTTTCTTTGGCAGCCATTAAAACTTTATTTTAATCCAACGCTTTGACAACAGTCAGAATACAGACACAGTGCACTGTACGTTGATCATAGGTTCCTTTGGATAAACATAACTTAGTTGCACAATCATTTCCTTTGGTTTGTTTATTTATTTCATTCAAGACATTAAAAATATTATTTCTTCTCCACATTGAAAAAAGAAAAAAATATGAATAAAAAAGAGCAGAAAGAAGTAAAAACTTATAACATCTGACCCCTCCTTAAAAAAAAGAATAATTACATTAAACAAAGTCAAGCTGCAACAAAGTCATTGTCAATAATACAGTTACACTTCTGTCTCATATCTCTTCTTCAGCACAATACATTTTTTCATGTCATTTATCTTTTTTCAAACCTTTATCAGATGTTCTTTGGCAATTTTTTTTTTATTGGCTTCATACAAAATCTGAAGAATATTATAATCAACAATATCATTAAAATTTAGTGACTTACATTTGATAAATAGTGGGTTTGATGGATCTCTATGTCTAATGTTATATATAGTGTTCAGAGCCCTGAACAGTGGCTGTATGTAAGTTTTACAGGTCAAACCTCAAATTTCCACATAGTAAGTTAAATATGGTACAATCATTGTGTTATATAAAGTGAGTAGAGAAAATTTAATATATTATAATAATTATATAATCAGCCTGTCCAGTTAATTGGTGAATTAATTTTATTTTTTAACCTTTTGAATGTCCATCCCATTTATTTCTATTGATAAATCAACAGTGTTTCTTTTGTCATTGAATATTATATGTTTTGTTTTGTTAACATTGAGAACTAATTTATTTTGATCAAACCAATGTTTTATTTTTTTGAGTTCTTTATTTATTACTTCCATTGTCTCCTGTATTTCTTTACGTGAGTAAAATAAGGTTGTGTCAAATAAAATACTCTGTAATCTTTCTGATGTTTTTGTAAAGTCATTAATGTATAATATGAACAGCAATGGCACAAGTATGGAGCCTTGGGGTACTCCCCGATTTACGTTACACTGGTTCGATTTTGTATCATTTAATTGTACATAATGCTGGTGTAGAAATGTAATTAATTACTTTACTTCTTTTAAATGTACTTAAGCACAAGTAAAATGACTGATTTAGAAATATACTCAAAAAAGTACAAGTACCCATAAAAGCTACTCAATTACAGTAATGTGAGTACTTGTAATCCATTACTTTCACCTCTGCTTAAACATGTTGTACCTGAGACACTGACTGTAACTGAGCTGTGTGAGATTCTAAACTACAACTGCAAAGAAACTGAGGGCTTCATTTGTGGTGTTTTTTTTGGTTTGTTTTTCACAATGTGACTCTCACTCTGCACGAAAGCAATGGAACAAACAGAAAAGAGGAAGTCAGTGAGAAAAAAGAAGCTGAAAATAGGAAGTACATTGAGACATATTTACACCTTATCTTGGGTCGGAAATGAAGAAAGAGTATCTGTGTGAGCATCGTTTTTTAGACTTTAAGAGTAAAGTTGTATTAGTATAAGACATTTTTAACAGTCATTAAGTCATAATATTCCAAAAGTAAACTTATTCTATTACGAGAAAAAACTATTTAATATTATTAGAATAAAGTTGTGATTAGACAAAGAAAAAGCCCTGAAAATAAACATTGACAGCCGACAAAAGATCTTGATGTTCTTTTCAAACTTCTGATGATAATGTTATGTTATGGTTTCTTTTTTTCAAGCAACTGTTCTTTAATAAATCCACTTTGATCTCCTGACATGTTTTGACTGACAACTGCCAGTCTACATCAGAGGCGTCTGCTGATCGCTTTGATGTTTCCACATTGTTACACTTTGAAAAAAGCTGATCCACCAAACCAAACTGTAAAAAAATGAGCCACAAAAAGAAGAGTCACTGCGTAACAAGAACTTATGAAATGCACACACATCAGTGGAGGCGTGTTACTGCTACAGCTTCTTTTCATGTACAGTTAAAGCTGGTGTAAGATTCCTCTGTCCTCTCCTCACACACTATCTTCTTCACTGCTTCTTTGACTGTTGAAGACATCACTTCTTCTTCCTCTTCCTCCTCTTTTTTTCTGACCTACAGGAAACAATATGGGAGTTTTGATTGATTGTATGTGTTTAAAAGAAGATAGCAGCATATGTCAACAAGGAAGCATTTGTCTCCACCCTCATGGTGTTTCACACCCTTGTAATTTAATCAGAGTTTTAACCCTTTAACACCTGTAATATTAACATCTCCGCATGGGGTTTCTTGCATATTTTGTCCATATAAAACGGTCATAAAAATGTCCTATGATGAAGTGTTTTCCATTACACTTTAGACCTCCAATATATGGCAATTTATCACTATTTATTACATGTTCCAACAGTGTAATACCATTTTGAATTTAAGAAAAACAAAAAAACTAAATATTTTTTTTTAGATTTAGTAGGAATAAAACAATGAATACACACGAATAACAGATTTTTCAACAAATATAAAAACATTCACGAGAATATAAAACTATTTACAATAAAAAAAAAAAAATAAAAAATGTTTTCCTGGTTATAATTGTGCAAAGACTAATTACAGGTGTTTTTGGCCCTAATGGCATCGATGGAACTGAAGGAAGCAGTTCCTGTGTGGCTGCAGACACAGGCCTACATCACTAACAAACACTTCCCAGGAGTTCTCTTGCAGCAAATTTTGCAGCGCTGTCGACCCAGGCTTCGACATCTGTACATATTATTGTGTCATATTTAAATTTTCTATTGTTTTTGCTGTGTTTTTATATTTATTTTCTTCTCTCACTGGCACCTTGGAGTTGTACTCAAATTTCGTTGTACCCTGTCCAAGGACAATAAAAGGACATTCTATTCTATTCTATTCTATAAACCTCCGTGGAAGTTTCCTCATCCTTGAAGGTCTTCCAGATTCTATTTTTAGCTACAAATATGAAATAATTTGCTCTTTTTTTGTATCTCTATGTTTGCACGTGCAGCACCCCTTCCCCAGCACCACCCGCAAGCCGAAGCGACTTCTTCGCGGGGTTTTTACAAAGGAGGAAACGTGATTACTGTAATGTTTGTAGGTTGTCCATGAAGCACAACATCTTAGCTTATAGAAACATTTGGAGTTTTTCAAATAGAGCAAATTTTAACAGTTACGGTCATTTTAATGCACACATACCAGGATGTGTTGCAAGGGTTAAGGATAAGGATGTTTCCACAGAAGTGACAATAAAGGCAGATGCTGTTAATAGAGTTAAAGGACCCCTGTAAATGATGTCTATAAGACCTTTGTAAGACCACACAGTGCTGCAGAGCACAATACCATTTATTAAAAAAAAGTATGAAAACAAACACTTATTCTGATTACAATAAACCTATCCCATCAATATTTTGGGAGAATTGTTTGTGTATCTGTGTTATTGTTATAATGTGTAACAGTTCAACAGCTCAAATATTGCGTAGGTTACAGATCCTTGAATGCTGGGACGTATATGAGTCACTTACCGTGGTGCTGGGCAGGGCCTTGGTGATTCTCTACATTATCATAGATCACTCTGCTGTCCTGCTCATCCTGAGTGCAAACAAAGTACTTCAGAAGTAGAAACTATAGTGATAACAAGTAACAATCCACAATCACAACTCTTTAGTTGTGTAAAATGTGTAAAAATAGTAACAAATGCTATAAAGCATTTCTGAAATTACTTTCTGAGACAGTCCACACAAACTAGATACAACTAATGATACACTTTTTAACTTTAGCACAAAACTCATGACCTTGGTTTTGATAAAGACTCTAAAGTTAAATCTAGGAAGACCCTGAATTATAAAGAGTTCATTGATTACATTCTTGGTGTTTTTCAAGTGTGTGTGAGGTGGCCTAAAACTGCAGATAGGAGAGAGTGGGAAACAGTTATGGGACGCAAGCTCAGGCTTGATTACCCTGTAGCTGGTCACCTTTGATGAGGGTGTTCAGTGTTAAAAAGGCAGAAACACCCCTTGATTCAAAGGAACACTACAGATGATGCATCCCAAATTTACATCCTTTCTAAATCTGAAACACAGCTCTCACGCCACTCTCCAATGTTGTTGTGTCTTCAGTTGCTACACCACAGGGGTTGCTATGGTTGAATGATGCTGTGCAGCTGACTGCATAGTAGGGGTTGAACAAACTAGTCGACTTTAGTGTTGTCTCGCAAATCTGTCTATGTGACGTCGACTTGTCGCAGTACCTGACTTTAGCCCAAGATGGCGACACAACACAGCAAACGAGGGTCCTAGTCTAAAATCAAGCAATTCTCGCTCCTTCCTGGTTTGTGCTCAAACTGCAGCTGGTAGGCAGATACTATGGCTAATATACATGCTAACGTTAGCTGTAGTGGAAACATGCCTGTGTATTAAGCAGATTTGGAAAACAACAGAGCAGGACGCAGGCTTTGTTAGTGGGGGAAGACCGCTGTTGTGCCAAAATCTGTGACCCATAATAATCTGTGACTGGAGGAGGCGACAGTTCCAACCCCTGTGTGACAAAGTGGATGAAGGGATTCACACCATTGTCAGTTATTGTCATACAGTATATTATTTTGTATTTTTATTAATTTAGCTGTAACTTACTTTTGCTTTTATAACATTTGCGAACACTTACTATCCCGGGTTTGTTTGTGTCAGCATTTAGTTATAGTTTACATCAAAACATAGTAATTCAAAGCAACACAGTTTATTTAAACATCTTTATTTAGTCTTTGTTTATTAACTATTCGTTTGTTTCTTCATGTATAACCAAATGTGTTTGTTTGTGTTTAGTGAGTAGGATCATCATTCCCTGCATGGTCAGAGTTGGTGATGTCACCAGAGACATCTCTGGGCCATACCAACTGAGGGGATTTTTCTTCTTTGATTGTCATTTTCTTTGGTAACTTGTAAGGATTATTTTTAAGTATATTGGCATCATTTCTTTATTTAAGTCATTTAGTTGTGTAAATGATTTAATGGAAATTTCAGAGTTTAATTCCTTTGTTTTGTAGTTAAAGGAAGTGTAGGTTTGTCCCTTGAGTTGAAGTGATCCACCAACAGGTGCAGCTACTCATCTAATGAGGCATGCTTTAAATGCCAGGAGAGTTTGGATGAAGGGGGAAGGAGGAGAGGTCATACTGCTACAAACATGTGCCTGCCAAGGAGAGATGATTGTGCTTTTAAAGAAACACTGTAAATAAAAGCACTAAAAAGGCAAAGAGGACTTCTGATGTTGTTTCCCTATCACCGTCCTTGACACTTTGGCCGGACTATTCTACAGGTGGCAACAGTTCCAACCCCTGTGGCTTATCGGCAGACATTTAAATGTAAATAGCTTCAAAGAGGTTTGACAACACCGGCTTTGGTGAAGGAAGCCGAAGCTACTTTAAAAACAGCCCAAACAAAGTCTAAACGCCTGGCTTTGAGGGGCTTAACAGTTACCATAGGCTCATGGTAGGCGAAGCAGCACCGTTCCTGGGTGTACTTAGCTTCTATAGCATGTCCCATATCCCAGGGGCTGGTGGTGTTGTGCCGAAGTCTGACTCGTAAAAATCTGTGACCGCTGTGGCTTCTCGACAGTCGAGAAGAAGAGTGCTACGTCAACTGTGTAAACCTCTCCGTAGCTATTAAGGAGCTATTTACACACCCTTAAACATGACGCTCTGGTGGGTAAAGTAAACGCAGATTGGAGAAGAAATACAAACATGTTTAAGGGTGAGTAAATGTTTGCAGATAAGCCACAGGGGTTGGAACAGATTTATTTGGGTCACGGATTTTGGCACAACACCGGCACTCGGCTCGACTTTGGCTCTTGGTGACGTTATGACTAGTCGACTGGACTAGTATGCACATAAAGTTGACCTTTAAAAATTATGAAGTTGTTCAACCCCTACTGTATAGCAGAGAAGAAGAAAGTAAAAAGTTCACGTTTTCAGTCACAAGTCTGCTGCCTCTTTAAATATTCCTAACCACACACATAACATTGACAACGAGGATGGCGAGTGTTTTGCCTTTACCTGCGTTATTTCTTGCATCTGCCGGACAACCCACAATTCCTTTTCACCAACTACCTGCTTGCTATTCACATGGAGGGAGACGAGTGGGCTGACAAAAGGAAACGTGCGCTCCTACTGCAATGCTTGGGCACCAAAGGACAACTTATCTTCTACACACTCACGGATGGAGGTACGAGCTATCAGTCCACCTTGACCGCGTTGTGTACACACTTCAGACCTGCAATAAATGTCATGGTGGAGAAACAACGAGTGCAGAGGCCGCATGAGACTGTTGCTGAGTATGTTGGCACGCTACGAGAGCTGGCGGTGATGTGTGCGTTTACTGAGAATACTGATGAGATGATCCAGGACCAACTCATTGAGCATGCCAGCAGCCCAAGAATACGGGAGAAGCTGTTGGTGCAAACAAAGGGAAATATGGATGGATTTAGCAGTTAATATGGAAGCTGCGATCATGCATGTACAGACTCTTTCAGCTGAGTCCCAATCTCCTGTGCACGTCGTGCAAGCGAAGCCAAGAAAGTAGGATGGTCGTACATGGAATGCATCTCATCTCTCTCTGGTCCCAGACAGCTCAAAGAACATCATTAAAACCATGACTGCTGCCCCAGCCCCTGAGCCAGAACTTGCACCACCACTGTTTGATAACGTGCCTAGACCCACGAGGTTCAGAAATAAGCCTGCTTGGCTTAACAATTACAAACATTATTTGTTCTCATGGCCTTTGGGGGGAATATTGAAATAGAAAATGATGTAAAAAAAAAAAAGCAAAAACATTCCAGACAATGTGAAATGACTTTGTCATGATGTGAATTACAAGTGGAAGAGATACTGTAATTGTAGTTGAAAGGTTATGTTGCTACTTTATAATTATTTTGTACTACTGAGTACTGTTGTTAATATTAACAAGTGATTGCAGTGAATAAACAATTATGAAGATTGAAGTTAACACTAATTTACAGTCAGTCTTATTTGATTTCAGGTATTGATTATTTCCTAGTTATCAGTAACATTCTTAAACAAAGGGGAAATATGTTGTGTCTTCAGTTGCTACACCACAGGGGTCGCTGTGGTTGAATGATGCTGTGTTGCTGACTGTATAGCAGAGAAGAAGAAGAAAGTAAAAAGTTCATGTTTTCATACACGAGTCTGCTGTCTCTTTTAATATTCCTAACCACGTACATAACACCTGTGTTTAATAATTCAGATTCTTTTCTTTAGGTCTAAACCTAGAGCAGTCACATATCAACCACTCTGTGTATTGGGAAACAATCACTGGTTACTTTTGCTGCTGTTGGACCACATTTGTAAACCTAAATAGTTCCTGAGAGCTAACGTGTGTTTAGTAAGAAGCTGGTTGGTTATAAATATACTCACAGGAACACAATCTTGATCTTGAGCATCTGTAACAAAAAAAAGATATTTGTCATTGGAATTGAATCAAAAACTGGTTATTGATGTTATAACTAAAGTCGTACAGTGTTGATATAGCTATTCATGAGACAAAAGATCAAAAAGGCTCCAGGACCAGACGGAGTGTCTCCCTCCTGCCTGAAAGCCTGTGCTGAGCAGCTGGCCCCCATCTTCACACAGATCTTCAATACATCACTGGAGCTGTGTGAAGTACCATCCTGCTTCAAAAGCTCCAGCATCATCCCAGTCCCAAAGAAACCTGCCATCACAGGACTTAATGACTATCGACCCATTGCCCTGACGTCCGTAGTCATGAAGACCTTTGAGAGTCTGGTACTGAGCCACCTGAAGGACATCACAGGACCCCTGCTGGACCCCCTGCAGTTTGCCTATCGGGCAAACAGGTCTGTCGAGGATGCAGTCAACATGGGACTGAACTACATCCTACATCACCTCGACTCCCCAGGGACCTACGCTAGGATCCTGTTTGTGGATTTCAGCTCTGCGTTCAACACCATCATCCCGGACATCCTTCACCAGAAACTCACCCAGCTCACAGTGCCGGCCTCCACCTGTCAGTGGATCACCAACTTCCTGACTGA
The DNA here is from genome assembly GCF_900634775.1 of Gouania willdenowi. Taxonomy (NCBI): domain Eukaryota; kingdom Metazoa; phylum Chordata; class Actinopteri; order Blenniiformes; family Gobiesocidae; genus Gouania; species Gouania willdenowi. Next base: position 14,802 of record NW_021145236.1, on the reverse strand, counting down.
CAGGAAGCAGCAAGTAAGGCTGGGAAGCATCACATCTAGCACCCGGTCACTCAGCACTGGCGCCCCTCAGGGGTGAGTTCTCTCCCCACTGCTATTCTCCCTCTACACCAATGACTGCACCTCAGGGGACCCCTCTGTGAAACTCCTGAAGTTTGCAGACGACACCACCATCATCGGTCTCATCAGGGATGGGGACGAGTCTGCCTTCAGACGGGAGGTGGAACAGCTGGCTCTCTGGTGCAGTCAGAACCACCTGGAACTGAACCCACTCAAGACTGTGGAGATGACAGTGGACTTCAGGAGAAATCCCCCCCCACTCACCCCCCTTACCATTCTGAATAGCAAAGTGGCTACCGTGGACTCCTTCAGGTTCCTGGGATCCACAATCTCACAGGACCTGAAGTGGTCCTCCCACATAGACTCAACCAGGAAAAAGGCACAGCAGAGGATGTACTTCCTGCGTCAGCTGAGGAAGTTCAACCTGCCCCAGGAGCTGCTGATAATGTTCTACACCTCCATCATTCAATCTGTTCTGTGCACCTCCATCACTGTCTGGTTTGGATCTACAACCAAACTAGACAGACACAGACTACAAAGGATAGTCAGGACTGCAGAAAAGATCATTGGTGTTGATCTGCCCTCCATCCAAGACTTATACCTGTCCAGGGTCAGGAAACGGGCAGGTAGCATCACTGCAGACCCCTCACACCCTGCACACAATCTGTTTAAACTCCTCCCCTCCAGCAGACGCTACAGATCACTGTACGCCAAAACTTCCCGCCATAAAAACAGTTTCTTCCCTCAGGCTGTCACTCTGATCAACACTAAACAGTCAAAGAGTGTCGGACCTGTTTCTGTTACTGTGATATAACCTGGAACTAAACATATAAACCCTGGAACAACCTGTCACTGTGAAATGTTCATGGACATAACTTTTTCATTTAAATGTTCACCTATTTGCACTACTCATCAATGCACTGCACTACTCATCAATGCACTGCACTACTCATCAATGCACTACTGCACTATTATCTTATTATTATTATTATTGTATTCTTATTTTATTTCATTATTATTATTATTATTATTATTATTATTATTATTACTATTATTATTATCTTGTTATTTTTATTTAGTTTGCACATATTAGTCTAACTACTCTTATATTTATGTTTATACTTCTTTTTTCATTTAATTTTTCTTTATTTTCTTTATTTTTCTTTATTCTAGTTGATTGTTATTATTTAATGTTATACTACCTGAGAGAGCACAGGTCACCAAAAGAAATTCCTTGTGTGTATTCATTCACCCCTGGCCAATAAAGTTGATTCTGATTCTATTTCTGATTCTGATATGATTCTCAGCAGCAAACAAACAGAAAAGAAGAGTTTATCCTTTCATAGTTTGTCCTCTCTGAGTCACAGACCTTTATGTTCTGTTGTCATAGGTTTTTAACTAAATCTTTGTAGAGATACACACCTTCTGCTGCTCCAGTCCTCCTCCTGTATTTAATCTGAACAGTAGTAACAATAACAACCAGGATGATCAGCAGGCAAATCTTTGCAATGTTGAGGATGAAGATGATCTTGTTTGGAGTCGAATCAGACGTTAAATCAACTGGAGCTGAAAACAATGAAGAACATATAAAGACAGTGTTTACATGTTAAAGGTGAGATTTGATTGGTCGTCCTACCTGTAGACACAAGTGTGTAGTCAGCAGAAATCTTCACTTCATTGTTTATAACAAACTGGCAGGTGTATCTTCTGCTGTGGTTAATCTGATGTGTTATTATCAGATCAGAAACACAGTTCATCTGTCTACTATAATAGACTTCATCATCATCTTGCTTCAGTTCATCTCTCTCCTCATCCAGCCATCTCAGGCTGTCTTCTTCACAATAGGGGTATGCGTATCCCCACAGAGTGCACGTCAGTGTGACTCCTCCCACTGGATCAGTGCTTTGTTTTGCTGAGACTGAGGAAAATGTGAAAGAATCCAAATAATTAAATGAACAGTGATATTTGTGGTCAGTACCAGGGTTGGTGTCAATTACATTTTTCAGTTACAATTACTGTAAGTTTTTAATTACCCATGTTCAATTACAAATCATTTACAATTACAGTATCAAGCATTTTTCCAAATACAATAAATTACAATTTTTTTTTTATCCTCATAAAGTCAATTACAATTATGTTCTCAATGACTAAAGTTCAATTACAATTAATCACAGTTCCTGAGCCTGTAATAAATAAGTTAATAAAAGTTAACCTTCCTCTTGTGTTAGCTTCCTGTTAGCATCTCTAATGATAACTGGTTTAGGACCAGTTATTGGCACATCAAAAAAAGCAGTGAACCAGTGCAACCACAACATACAAATACCAGAATTACAAATATATTATGAATTATATAAATCGAATTATAAATACATTCATAAATATCAGAATTATAGATATATTATAAATATATTATATAAATAAAATTATGAATACATTTAACAATACCAGAACCACAGATATACTTATAAATCCCAGAAATGCAAATGTATTTACACATATGTACATATACACATAACACATATATATAGATTTTTTACAAAGTTTTTACAATAAATTAGAGAGTAGTGTGTTGTCATGGTTGTAAATGTTGTCAATTACGATTACAGTGGCCAGCAATTTTTCTAATTACAAATAAATTCCAATTATTTATTATCCTCAGAAAGTCAATTACAATTACGTTCTCAATTACTAAATTCCAATTACAAAGAATCAAAATGACTGAGCCTGAAATAAATAAGCTAATAAAAGTTAACCTTCCTCTTGTGTTAGCTTTCTGTTAGCATCTCTAATGATAACTGGTCCTAAATAAGCTGTAAAATACACTAAAAACAAATATCTATCATCTCATTTATTTCATATCTATTGGTTACCTTGTTAGGTTTTATAATCAATGAAAATATAGGTTTTAATATTTTTAGTGTGGGCGTCTGAGACTTTTATGTGTCAGTTTACCTTTAGATTTATATATTTTTTAATGGTAAAATGTGGTAAAGCTTGATATGAAACATATTTTAATAATTGTTAACTACATATGTGTAGAACTGTACATAGAACTGTAACATGGTTCCCCAGTTTTGTGTTAAATTACAATTTACAATTTTTATAGAATTTTCATTGCAATTACAAATACAAAGTCAATTATCTGAACTCAATTACAATGTAATTACAATTACAACAGCAACATTTTTTTAAATTACAATTAGAATTATGACATAATTGTAATTAATTATCAATTACGCAATTACAATTAGAAATGACCCCAACCCTGGCCAGAACTGATGGTCTTTAAAGCTGCAGTATGTAAGTTTTTTTATGGCATCATTTGGTCAAAAATCTATAATCATCTTAGAACACTTTAGATTACAATATGCTCAGAGTAGACAGTGAATCTCTGCTCTTTCTCCTGGCTGTAAATGAGCTTCAGAAATACAGGAGCTTGACGCTGAGAAAGGGAGGGGGGAGAGGGGAGTGTCTCACTATTCTACATACTGCAGCTTTAACATCTACTGCTTTGCCCAGGCTGAGGGAGGGATGGCAGGTTGACAAAAAAGACACATTTTGGTCATTTTGATGATAACTGAGACACCATCTCCCCTCATCCCCTCTCAAATCGCCTACAGGGCGGGGCTGGAATGCCTTGTGATTAAATCGGCCAATCACGTCTTACACCAGCTTCACTCTTTGTTCTGGGCCCATCTCAGCAGCTCAAGAAGAAAAATGTAGGACTCTCAAACGTCTGGACATAATTTCTTCTGCTACGCCACCTGCGTGAGGGCTTAGTTTCAGGAACAAACAGAAACAGGACTGCTAAATCTTTACTTGTGAATAAAACTTAAAAAATATCTACTCTTGTCATCTGTCCTAGAGCTGTTCAACTAAAGAATTAGTGAGAAAATAGAGGAAAAACTCTACCTAATTACCATGAAAGTTCTATAAAATTATCAATTATAATTTAACATTTGTTACAGTTCTGTGTACAGTTCTACACATATGTAGTTAACAATATGTTTCATATCAATCTTTAGCACATTTTACCATTTTAAAAAAGAGGTATAGTAACACAGAAAAGTCTCAGACGCCCACACCAAAAATAATAAAACCTATGATATCATTGATGAGGAAGTAGAGGAAAAAGCCTACATTGGAGTGTGTTGAACTGGTGGAGTTTCTACATGTGATTCCTCAAAGCTTCAGTCATAGATCATATTTATCTGTTTGGGTCTGAATGTGACTTTCTCTGCATTGTTCATTGTCGTAGTAAATTTATGAACAACTGCAATAATGTCATGTTACTCACGTGTTAAAATGTTCAGAAACACATTTGTGTCATGTTCATCTGTGTTCCTAAAGTAACATCCGTAACGTCCCGCGTCCTCAGAGGAGATGTTAGTGATGGTCAAAGAACATCTACTGCCCAGACTCAGTTTAGCAGCTTGAGGTGAATCTTCATTAATCTGTCCATCACTAACAATGGTATCAGTAGTAGATATGTATCTGTAGTACAGCCATTTAATGCTAGAACATGATGTTTCAGATGAATTCACACTGTTACAGGACATGATGACCTCATCTCCAGCTCTGTGATAGATGTTGATGAAGTCACTGCTGCCTGCAGCAAAGAAACACAGAGCAGTCATTATAAAGTTATAAAATAAAACAGAGATGGGGTCAATTCCAGTAACTGTAAATAGTTCTTCAAATTCTCAATTATAATTGTAATTGCGTAATTGATAATTTATGATAATTATGGCGTAATTATAATTGTAATTTTACTTTAAAAAATCTGTTGCTGACGTAATTGTAATTAATTTGTAATTGAGTTTAGATAATTGACTTTGTAAATGTAATTGCCATGAAAAATCGATAAAAATGATCAATTATAATTTAACACAAAACTGGAGAACCATGTTACAGTTCTATGTACAGTTCTACACATATGTAGTTAACAATTATTAAAATATGTTTCATATCAAGCTTTACCATATTTTACCATTTAAAAATATATAAATCTAAAGGTAAACTGACACATAAAAGTCTCAGACGCCCACACTAAAAATATTAAAACCTATATTTTCATTGATTATAAAACATATCAAGGTAACCAATAGATATGAAATAAATGAGATGATAGATATTTGTTTTTAGTGTATTTTACAGCTGATTTAGGACCAGTTATCATTAGAGATGCTAACAGAAAGCTAACACAAGAAGAAGGTTAACTTTTATTATCTTATTTATTTCAGGCTCAGTCATTTTGATTCTTTGTAATTAGAATTTAGTAATTGAGAACGTAATTGTAATTGACTTTCTGAGGATAATAAATAATTGGAATTTATTTGTAATTGGAAAAATTGCTGGCCTTCTATTTATATAATCTATTCATAATATATCTATAATTCTGATATTCATGAATGTATTTATAATTCTATTAATATAATTCATAATATCATTGTAATTCTGGTATTTTTGCACTATGTTGTGGTTGCACTGGTTCACTGCTTTTTTAGATGTGCCAATTCACACCTGTTTTACAGTCTCTGCAATTATAAATGTGATCGATTATGTAAAACATCTATACTATATATCTCACAAGTCTCATAGTTTTTTATTGAATCATGTGACCCCCTCTGATCATGTGACCTAATCATCCCATGTATATATGCAGGTGTGTCAGAGCTGTTTCCTAAGTCTGATGAAGGGCTAAGGCCTGAAACGTTACTTTTGCTGGTGAGAAAGACATTTTTGGTGAGCATTACAGCTGTGCAGATCTATCACATTTCTTTCAAATGTTTCCTCAGCCTCAGATCTGTGATGTTCCTCTTTGTGGTGATCTCACTGAGCACGCCCAGAACGTCAGCACCGGATTTTATCACATTTCTCTGCTTTTTAAACTCACACTGGTGTTCAGGCAGAACAACATAGAGACACAAAGAAAGTCAACCATAAGCAGTTTTTCCAATTACAATTCATTTACAATTATTATTTATCCTCAGAAAGTCTTTTACAATTACAACTCATTTATGATTACAGCGACCAGCATTTTTCCTCTTACACACAATACCTTCAGATTTATCATTGTAAGTTTTTAAAATACATTATTTCATTTGATTTCCACAAATGTAAAAACTGAAAGTTTTTCATAAACTAAAAGAAGAAGAAGAGGAAGCTCCAAATAAAAAACCTTCTTAACATAAATTTATAATTTTCATTCTGTGGCCCTAAATTAGGTCCATACTCCTTCATTGTGTTCTCCTAATCATTTTATACTGTTTGTTCATAGAAATAAACTCATTTGATCAAAGAAATCACAACTTGAGTAGATTCAATTTTCTAACTTAAAACTGATGTATTTCAGCTTTTTGGGTCCATTATTATCTGACTGAAATAAAACTAACTTTAAACTAAGTTTTTTCTTTTCTTTTTTCAAAATGAGCTCTGTTTTAAAATAAATATAACAATTTGCCTTTAAACTTGATATAAAATGGTATTTTTTCAATATTCTCTAACTATCCATATGTTTTTAACACAGGTCTAGTTTTTTTTATCACTAATTCATTAAAACAAATGAAATCCAAAGCATCTACTCTGTTAAATGATAAAACAACATCAACAGAAGAAGAAGTTTACCTCCAAGCACGAGCACAAAGAGCAGAGTGAGCTGCAGGAGAAGCATTCTGCTGTAGATCAATGTTTCTAATGTTTCCTCGCACTCTGATCTGTGATGTCATAAAAAGAGGAAGAGGAGTTTAAATGGGTGGGGGGTATGCATATAAAAATATAAAAACACATTATACAGTGATTCTAAACTAACGTCTCCTTTAAATAATGTGCTACACACACAAGGCCAAACAGGATGAAACAGTTCAACTTTATCACCAAAAAAGGAAATGACAAAGTCGACTATAGCGAACACAGAACATCACAGCAGAGACACTGACAATAATGAACAGTCACATTATTCCAACAGTCTACACTCATTTCACTACATTTATGATTCTAGTAAAAAAAAAAAATCATTTCCAAAATGTAATTAATAAAAAAATGTGGTAACACTTTATTTGAAGGGGTATACATAAGGCTGACATTAAACTGTCATTATTATGATATGACACATGTCATTAGCATTAATAAGGTGTCATGAAGGCTGTCATTAAGTGTCATTCGCTAAATTATGACACCTTTGGAGCTATGTTTGCATTTCTTGAGAAAGCATTGTCATGACAACTTGTCATTAACCAGGGTAAAACACCCTACCACTTTTTACATTATGACCATGTGACATTAACATGTCATAACAGACGTGATTATCAAACATCCATCCATTCATCATTTCACCCACTTACACCTGTTTCAGGGTCACGGGGGTCTGTTGGTGCCCATCTCCAGCATCCTTTGGGTGATAGGTGGGGGGTACACCCTGGACAGGGAACCGGTTCATTGCAGGACGACACACACACTGACAACACTCACACTCCCATTCACTCCTATGGAGCAATCTCAAAATTCCAATCAAGCAAATGGTTGTTTTTACATTGTGGGAAGAAACCAGAGAACCCAGAGGAAACCCAGGAAAGCACAAGGAGAAGATGCAAACTACGCACAGAAAGGACATTAGTGTCACCCCAGGGTTTCAACCTAGGACTTTGTAGCTGTGAGGCAAACATGCTAGCCACTTAGTCACTGTGTGCAACATTTTTAAACATTCATACATTATTTTTACTTTTATTACTTGAGGTTAGAGCGTCAGTGATGTCATTAGACCATTATAACAGTAAAATGTCTCTTTTTCATCACCTGAAGTAAAGTGAAAACATTTGAAATAGTCACTAAGATGTCAATAAGTGTCATTACACAGTCAGATAAAATCATATTAAAACCTTAACAAAACAACAATGAAGTCATGAAATATCTGTTCTTTTATTCAGCAATTTCAAACACAGGATGACTTAACTGGGTTTTTACTTAAGTGTTCTTGTACACTATTGGGAGGAGTTTCCCCACAATTTTAAACTGTGCTTAATTTGATTTTTAATGTCATGGAAAAGTCTGCCCAAGACACCATTACGATGGCGTATAGCTAACCAGTAATGCCACTCTATCATTTTCAGGTGAATCTATAGTGACTGAGGGGTGTGGTTACCTCTATGTCTCCAAATGTCACACTTATATTTTTGCCATACACTCTCAATATGCTGAGTATGAGCACCAGTCTCAGGATCAACAAAGTTATTTTTATGGCAGACAGAATACTGGCTATATCCATATTGGGAAAGCTGGACCATTCATCACTGAGAATGGATGTTCTGGGTCTGATGTGCTTTCGGATGTGGCCGATAAGGGTTTTCCTTGATCGTTCCTTCACGAGTCTCAGTATGGGTATTCTGGAATTATGATCAACCTCCAACATCCCAAAAACCCACTGGTGATCACGGCGCCATGTGTTCCCACAACGACCACGATGGTACTAAAAAAGAAAAGACAATATACAGATATTTGAATTATATTTAAAAAACCAAAGATTAATTAGTAACAAAAAATGTTATTCGTGCCCCATTCTGCCTCTTTTGTAGTAACCAGTAAGTTATTGAGCTTAACAAGTTTCTGTGATCACATGAATATTTATACTTTTTGCATCATGAAAAATTTGCCTTTCATTTACTTTTAAAATAAATTTTGCACAAGAAGAGAAAATGCAGATCTTGTATGAAAATTCCAACTCAATTCCCATTGTTAACAACATGATAAAGTTGTAATCTCTGTCCTTTGTGTCTTCATCTGACCACCTGATGATCCCCTCAGTTATTCCCTTCCTCTCTACCTCAGGCCAACATATGGTGAGGATTCTGTCTGAAACATTATATTGTTGTATACTGTTCTGTTACACATGTATGTTGGAGAGGTTGTTATTTTTACTTCAGTAAAACAAGTGTTAAATATCTAAACAGCGATTATTGAACTTGTTTTTCAACAGTTAAGATCCAACGCTGTGTTTTGATGCTAGTGAAACTAAATGCTCTGGAATCCTGTTGCTGGTTTCAGGAGAGAACTCAAACACATTCCCTGTAATATTGCTCAGAATAAAGAGGTGAGGACAGTGTAAACTCACTATTGTTTGTGGTCCAACTCGCTGTGACTGAAACTACCCAGTCCTTACTTGTTTCTAATGTTATGCTTATTCTAACGTGGAGTTTACTCTCTTTACTAAGTAAAGTGCAAACAGGAGATCGTAAAATTAAGATTCTCTTTGTTGCTAATATTTCACTTTATTAAAAAAAGCTATGTGATTTTACAGACAACTTTCACTTCAGACTGATATTAAAAAATCTTAGCAAGTAACTCAGATTCATCAAACAAGTTTAAAAATAAAATGCCACACCAGATTTTTAAATGTAATACATTACACCTAAAGAAAACACCCTGTTATTTTAGTGTCATTCCACTTCAGGGTTGTAGTACACAACCTCATGGTGTGACCCTATAAGTTTCAAAACATTCTGATGTGTAGTTTCAAAATAAAAGCCCACCAAAGTTTAAAATATGACACTTATTACATTAAACTTTGGATTCATTTTTAAAGAAAACGCCCTGTTATTACAGTCTCATTCCACTTCATGGTTGTAGTACACAACCATCAATGCAGGAAAAATTGTGCCACTGTACGATGTGTTGACTGCTACAAATACACATGTGGCAAATGTAGAAAGAACATTACAATGGTAGTGCCAGGTACGTTCTGACCAATGCTGAATGAGGGAGTGAGTGCAGAAATGACACACACACACCTAATAACACTTTTTTAAAATTGTAACTATTTGTTTTATTAATTGTATTTTGTACTATTTTCCTGTTTTCCTAAATTATGATGAAAGCAAACAAAAACAAATCTCTGTTGTTCTTTTGTATATTTCTCATGTCACACACTCCTCATCAATAAACATCAGCAAGAACTGAAAAAAAAAGTGGCTCCCCCTCGGAGGCGCATCGCTCTGTTCTAGGACTCTCACTTTGAACATGCTCACACACACACACACACACACACACACACACACACACACACACACACACACACACACACACACACACACACACACACACACACACACACACACACACACACACACACACACACACACACACACACACACACACACACACACACACACACACACACACACACACACTTCCCCTGCTTTCAGAGCCAGTAGACTGGGGAAGAAGTTTGGCGCTCAGCCACTTAGCTCCAACTGAGAGACATTTTGACAAATCGCTCATAGGTTTTCACCATTGTGAACCTGCGTTCTCTCTCCGTGAAGTTCTTTCAAGTGCAGAGGCTGTCATGGCATCAAAATGAAATATTTAGTTATTTTTAATGGTATTTTTGGCAATTTAATTAATTCCCAAGTTGTCAAAAAACATTGAATTTCAGAACAAATCTGTACAATAAATGGTATCATCCCAGAAACCACTCGTTAAAAACGTCGTCGATTCCAAGACAAAACCAAGAACCTCAAAAACTGGACTTGAGACACGTCTCGAGACAAAGACCACTCTCTAGTACTACAACACTAGTATCCTGTCTTCCTAATATTTTGTCCTTTTTGCTTTTATACAGAGTGTACACCTTACAAGTTATTAATTCAAATACGAATAATGACTTTATTGTCTTTATTGCAGATATTGAATTAAAGAATGTATGTCCATGTATGTTAATAATCAATAATTACGCCTTTCTTTTACAAAATAGAACAAATCCAAAAAAAAAAATCTCTATCAAGGACATTTTAAAAACTATTGTAGACCTGCAAAAGAGCTGCATTCCACTCCAAGTAAATTCTACATATAAGGATGGCTTCTGGAGTGAAGTGTGCAGCGTATTTAACATTCCAAACAACAGGATCAATATGTACAGAGTTCATAAGGCCTATGAATCTAGTAAGGTGTGTACTGAACATGTTGGAGTTTTATAGTATACACTATACATGTTTTGATTTCCTTTTGCAGAAAATGTTGAAATTGTCAAAACATTTTGCTGGGAATGGATATGAGTCACCACAACAGGTTGGTATTTAACTTTTGTGACTCAAAATATTGTCATGTAATACACAATTTAAAAAATAATGCAAGAGTGAGACAAGGCCAGAAGAAGACAAATGTCTATCTGAGGTTGGTTATTAACTCATTCAGTGCCAGCCACTTTCAAAAAGCGCTACCCCCCTCAGTGCCAGCAATTTTATAGCATTTTGACTCTCTTTTAAAAACCCACAGAATATTTTGTACTAAGACAATCTGAAATCTGAAAAACTTGGAAAGATTGAAGTCTCTACTTTCATCAGAATTTTTTTTTTCTTCTTCTGTATTCAGCAGTTGAATAGAAGCAAGTTTCAAACCAAAAAAAGAGAAAACTGGCTTTTTTTTTGGCTTTATTGACAAATATAACATCTGAACATTGGTTTCCTTCCAATAAAAAAAAAAAAACACTGAAACTGGGCTTTTGATTTTTCATTTTCATTTTCAAAATATTTTCATTTTCAAATATTTTCATTATTTTGCTATGTGGCTCACAGTTGATGGTTCTTTTGGTCCTGCTTTAAGTTCCTCCACAGCTGTGATGACCCGTTTAGCCTGGTTTATTGATCTCACGATCAAAACATTATCAATAATCCACTCAGGTCCGTCCATGGTCTGTGTTAGTATGTCGTGCTGTGAGCTGCTGGATACGTCAGAATATCCCTCCATAATGCTATAATCTCACTCGTTCCTGCTTCTTCCTTCCCAGCTAATGATAGCATCAGGGGCTAACCTCACATCTAAAGGTGTGCTGCTGCCATCTATAGTGCACCATTTGGTCACTTCATCTCAGACAGCTTAGATTTTACAAGAAAAAACAGAAATTATGAGACAACTCGTCTTTGGCACTGAGTGATTTAAAGTTAAATACATTTCACTGTCAATATACTTTACATGCTCAAATGTGTGTTGTCTTTCTTTCAAACCACAGCCTTCATCATCTCCTGTCCTGTGCAACAACAGTCTGAGCGATAAAGAGCTAGCACCCGTACTACACCCGTACTGACTTTTTATATTCTCCCTTTAATAAAGTGTTTCTTACCCTTCCTTAGGGAGGGCTGGTGATGGTCACAATTATGCAATACAATTACTTCATTTATTTAATAGCAATAACAAAACATGTATTAATCTTTACAAACACCAGTCTGACTGAAACACTAAGTATTCTTTCAATGACAGTTTATTTACCTGAGACCAGCAGAAGCTGAAAATGTTAAGTAATTATGGAATATACTGCAGCTAGTATAGTAACAAAATACACCATATTGTAACAATAACTGCGTTTATTTCTTTAAAAAATATAGCGTTAAAGAGTACTAGTTACTGTCAAAAATACCGTTGGGGCAATACAGCCTCAACACTGGTCATCACCTAATTTCTATAATTAACCATTTGAATGTAATTGTAATGGACACTGCAGGAGAAGAATAACCTCGTGGGAAAGATGAAAAGTTAGTAAAAAAAACCCAAATATGTTTAGAACTACAAATTAACTTTCTTCTGTTGATTGTTTTTTTTTTGCCATTGAAAGAGGTCATTACGTCTCAAAATAACTTCACTAATCAATCAATCTTTATTTGTATAGCGTCAATTCATAACATGTGTTATCGCAAGACACTTCACAGAAAGCAGGTCTGGACACGGAGTGGTGTGGGTCAGGGTCTCCTCTGCTCTGACTGTTGCTGGGAATGCTTTGTGACGCTACTGTGAGACTGACAGCCTGTGAGTGCTTTGGAATGGTGGAGGTGCTCACAGCAGCACGTGTTGCTCGTTGAGGACAGTAACTGCAGAGCGATACGTGCTTTCACTGGAAAAACATCAGAAATGTCTCATAACACCGGGAAAAGTAGCTAGATTTTTGTCTAGGCGACAAAAATAGTCGATCTGAAGATCTGAAAAGTCGCCAGATTTAGCGAGAAAGTCGCCAAGTTGGCAACACTGACATGGGAAAAGAAAAAAGACAGGAATAAGGAAAAGACAGATTAGGCTGTCATCATGACCACAACAACATACCTTGTGGCTGTGACTTACATGTTTGTGGGGATAGAAGGGTGTTGACTCATGTCTTGGGGCTGTTCCCACCCCACCTGAACAGTTGAACCTGGACATATGGCCATACCGGTCTGTCATTGCCTGATCCCGTTAGATCTCGGAAGCTAAGCAGGTCTGGGCCTGGTTAGTTGATGGATGGGAGACCACTGAGAATTCCAGGTGCCACAGTGGGGTGACAGTCACCCCAGTGATATCTGTTGATAATACATATCAATGTATCTTCTCATTCTTTTACAGTTAACTTAACATCCTAGCTGCAGGCTTAGGGGAACTTTGTGTGTAGCTAGCTCAGGTCATTAGGTCATCAGAGTGCAGAGCAGGGACACATACTTTCTGTTCCTGTCTGCTTTCTTGCAGTATCAGCACATTTAGTCCCAGCACTTATGCTTTGGACATGGTTATACGATAACATAACAATAGGCTGATTTACGTTAACTGATTTACGTTAACTGATTTACGCTAATGCAAACACTACTACCTTCTACCTCTTGCTTAGGGTCCTGAGACACCATATGTGGAGACCGACACAAAACCCAGCTTTTGTCTCTGTACATATAGGTTCTCCTTTTAAGCCAGAAATAACAAACCTACAGTCAGCTAGCTTATTTCAGACAGACGGTCAGCAGATTGCAACACACTTCTAACTGTAAATGTTCAGGCTGAAGCAGGAACAGAAAATACCTCTCCTTTTTAGGGCAGGACTGTAGAGTCTTCAGTTGGACCTGATCTAAAGTTAATAAAATTATTTTGTTGGCTCAAAATATGCACAAATAATTACTCATGCATTTTTAAAGCGAGCTAGAAAAATTTACTAACTGTTGCATATCTCGGTCAAAATAAATGCTAACAACACCAAATCTGAGATCATTGGTTGACATGTGACTGTAAGAGTATAAGCAAAATGTTAATAATTTACACCACTAGGGGGCGCTGCAAATATGGGAAATGTATATCTCATAAATGGCAAGACCGATTTTTACCAAATGTGGTGGGTATGACCTTGGGTGGCTCCTGGGGCCGTATCTCGAAGTTAATTGCAATTGGTCAAAGTGGGAGTGGCTTATTACAACATAACATATAAATAAACAAACCTTTATATCAGCTGAAGTATTATGTTGAGGGCTGTGAAATTTACAGGGTACATATTCAAGAGTACACAGATCACCCATACCAAAATGTGCGTCACTAGGTGGTGCTATAATGAGTGTAAATGCATTTTGGCCTGTAAATTTCACATTTTAAATCACATCTCCCAAAACTTCATATCCATCTGTTCACAGTAAATGGCACGTTGGCCTGTGTCCTGACGCTCGCCACAAGCCGTCATCCTTTGTGAGGAACTTCCATGTGCTCCCCGAAACCTGGGGGCCGAGTCACGCGGGAAGGCTTTGCCCCCCTTTCATAACTGCTTGCAGTTCTAGTTAGGTTCCGATGTCCCAGAATGGGACAGAGGAACCTATTGTTTTCGCTTTTATTTCGTATTATTATACCCCGCCCGCCTTTGATCGCTAATTCGACCCCCTAAAAATGCCCGAAAACTCACCGAAATTTACACGCACCTCAGGCCTGGCGAAAAATTTGATAATTAGGTGGCGTGAAAAAAAACGGACAGAAAACGCACGCGCA